>NC_063066.1:17631795-17931795 GCF_018812025.1 Megalobrama amblycephala | reverse complement strand
GGCGGATTGCTATTTACATGTCAGAATTTGTTGGCGGAAAAGCTGAACGCTTTTCAAGCAAAGAAACCGATCTGCTCGTGCACGAAGTTAAAGCGCGCGAGCAGATCATCTACGGGACAAGCAGGAATCCACCAAAGCTTCCCGAGGTGAAGAAGGCGTGGGATGAATTATTACATCATAACATTTTTATATTTATGTAGCCTACACAATAATATTCTTTTACACTGTAATCCTTTTGTTTTTAATATTTGGCATGTTTGTGTGATGCGCATCCCTGTGTGTAATAAGCAAAGTCAACGCGCACTGTGGACACGCCCAGAGGCGCAGTTTCTACCAACGCGCTCTAACAAAAAAATATTGCGCCATTGACTTTAGACTTTAGACCAGGTTTGAGTTGGTCTATGGCACAGTCTATTTTCAGCTCCTTAAAATAGCAATGCGCCGGCAATGCGCCTGAACACACCTCTTTTTTAGACCAGCACGCCCATGGGCGCACTAACTGGTGCAAATGCATTTACTAATTTAAGGACATGGCGCTGAACGGGAAAACGCGAACGGCGCCGGACGCAAACTAGCAAACACACTTGCGCTGCGCCTTGCGTCGCATTGCGCCGGGTGTATTATAGGGCCCATGATGTATATTAATATTATTCCTTTCAGTGCACCTAATAAATAGTCTTTTATCAGTTAGTAAAGACAGTTTCAAGTAATATTGCAAAAATGTATAAAACAAAACATCCTCTTTAGCACCTTTTAATGTTTCAAGTGATAAATACATTGATTATTACATATACCTGCAACATTTCAGCCATAAATTAATTATAAATGTTTGCTAGATTATGTTCAGTACCTGTCCAATGATGTAAGATTATGGTGAAATATATTTAAATAATGGTTTGTTATTTTTCAATACGGCTATCGCGTGTAATTATGTGTAGTGAGTTGGCTCACGTGATTTATGTTTCGTGCTTCACAATTTCCACAAGGGAACACAGTGAGCATCGATGCATCGATTCTCAGTGCATAGTGGGACTTTTTAGGCAGTGAATGTTTCAGTGCACCAGAAGGATTTTGCGATTGAGACAGCCCTTCAAATGGCCGACTCCCTGATCACTGCCCTGACTACTGAACTAGGAAGCTGATTGAGATGCACCATTGGAGTAAATAGATTTCTTTAACATGCTGTAATGTTTAGACTTTTTTTAGGGCTTTTTCTATTTCTTATCAAGCAGACAGAGGATTCGGGAAGTTGGAGTAGGAGGAATTGTGACAACCAAATTAAAGGAAAACAAATTAGAGCAGTTTAATATTTCATTAAATAGTTAGTAAATGGAGATTAAATGGAGAGCAAATGATTTGTGAACAAAAATGTTTAATTTATACAAAAAGCACATTAGATTTTAAATATTTCTACTTCAAACTGTATTTAATGATTATGTAATTATTTATAAGTGTTAAATGTGATAATATATTTAACATTTGATGTGTTATTTATTTTATATTTAATATGTGTTAAATAGTTTTCTTAGTCTTTCCTTCTTTTGACCAGTTGTGTTTAGATTGAATTAAATGCCAGATACCATTTATTGTGTAGCCAAAATACCAAAAAAAGGGGAGAAAAGTATGCATGATCCCCAAATTTAAGACTTCTTAATATAATAAGGTTTTTTTTATACCATTTAAGATTTTTATGACCTTAAATTTCATAAAACTAAGAACCAGCAGGGACTTTTTTCATTCACACAAAAGCTCCTAAATACATTTTACAGTTTGCACACATCTCTGTTTATGCTCGCACTATCAAGCCCTGATACCTCCATAATTTGTTAAAGACAACTAATCTATAAAAAAGCAGCATATTAGAAATACTTTTTCCTTTAAGATGTTGCAAGCTGGATTTAATTTATCAACTGCCTAAGCACCACAGATCTGTTAATAACTGCTACACCTCAGCTCCAAATCAACATTACACACTTTTAATACAGTTTTAAAACAGGGAATATATTCACTGAATTTTTTTCTTGGACGTCCCGTATTAAAATCACAGGTATTAAATATCTCTTTCATCTCTGTAATTGGAATAAATAATGAAATAATAGATACACAGAAATGTCCTCTTCTGCTGTCTGCAATTTTTAGCTTAGCTATGACCCAGTGAGGAGTGTGGCTGCGATAACAGAGATGATGTCAGCCTTACATGAGCCAGTCTAAAGCTTAAACATGCTGATACTAGAGGAGCTCAGCGGAGGGTCAGTAAGACTTATAGTAGAATGGTCAATAACCTCATGCCTTATATGTTATGCTATATTTGAAGTCCCTTGATAGTCTTAGTTGCTAAGCTTTCCAACAGGACTTTCAGTTCTTACACACATAGGCATGAGGGGAAATGAGCTTTTAAAACCACTTTTAGAGAATTTTAAATATGGAAAGGCTCTACCCTTGAGGAGAAGCGAGGGTTCTTGGTGACAGACAAAGCCTCTGGTTTATTCAGTGGATTAAGCTTATCCACAGGCCAGCCTGAGGAGAGCCCTGCTCATTCAGAAGTGTCCATAATGCCATGGGACGTGTAAATGGATTCAGTGGAAGCATATGTATAAAATGTTGAACATTATTCCGTCATGTTACATATAGCATGGAAATTTTGCATGGTTTAATTTCCCTCATTTCAAAGGCCGTTTCCCTGAAAGTCTTTTGAGACAAGGATATTTGCTTTACTTGAAAAAGAAAAGTGCAGAGGCACTTCTTCTAGCAAACGTTTTGCTTGCCTTTTTTTAAAAATATGAACCGTGAAAATATTTTGTAGCTCATTAGATATGTCTTGATGTTCCTTTTAAAAAACGGTTTAACATAATAATTATAACATTATAATATAATAATAATAATGTCTGTATATGAAGTGCTCATTTAGTGTAATTGTAGTTCTAAAACATACACACATGGCACTCCATACTTCCTTTTACCAACGGTAGTGGATAAACTAATCCGAAACTTTAAACCTATATAACTTGGGATGGCTTCCTGGATGCAAATTAAGCCTTAAAGGATCAGTTCCCTTCAGAGTTAAAATTTCCTAATAATTTACTCACCCCCATGTCATCCAAGATGTTTATGTCTTTCTTTCTTCAGTTGAAAAGAAATTAAGGTCTTTGAGGAAAACATTCCAGGATTTTTTCCATATAGTGGACTTCAGTCTTGCACTGCTCTGCGATGCGCCACGCATTACGTAATCACGTTGGGAAAGTCACGCGTGACATAGGTGGAAGTACCATGGTAGGGTGAAAAACTCATATCGTTTTCTCCTCCAACTTCAAAATCATCCAACATCATTGTTTTACCTTTTTTTGTAAAGGGCATTTGACTTGATCTTTGGACATTCGCTTTGTAAACACTGGATCAGTACTTCCACCTATGTCACCTTTAGATGTGATGATCACAGAGCAGTGCAAGACAAGCATTTGTGGTTAAAACGTTTTTTGTTTTTTTTTAGAAAATGACGGATCATTTTGCTAAATAGGACCCTTATTTGTCAGCTGGGTTCATTTAGAGTGCTTTGAAGTTGCACTGAATCAAACTGCAATTTGGACCTTTAAACCATTGGTAGCTGTTGAAGTCCACTTTATGGAGAAAAATTCTGGAATGTTTTCCTCAAAAACCATTTTTTGTGACTGAAGAAAAAAAGACATAAACATCTTGGATGACATAGGATGAGTAAATGATCAGGAAAATTTCATTCTGAAGGGAACTAATCCTTTAACTGAGATTTATTTTCCTGGAATTCATTGTGGACCAGGCTTACATTGAGGAAATCATTTCAACTCATAACTCAATTTGTTTGCAATTATTGAACATTTAAGATACTCTAATCTATGTAACTTTGTGTTGTGTTCAGGTGATTTATTATGAGATTGGATTTGTGGTGTGTGCGGCACTGGGCCTGCTGTTCACCGTGCTGCTGCCGCTGGTGGGGCTTCTCTTTTGTTTGTGCCGCTGCTGTGATAACTGTGGAGGAGAGATGCACCAGAGACAGAGGAAGAACGCAGACTGCCTTAGAGGACTGCTGACCACACTGTTACTCACATCCACCTTCATTATCACGTAAGTTTTTTTGCGCTTGTCTGAATGTGCATGTGTGCTTGTATGTGTAAACTTCCAAAACCTATTATGATGCCTACATAGGCAGTGTTTTCAGGTATCATATGCACAAAGATGCAAAGGATGTACCAAAAGAAGATTCCTTCTTTTGAGCAGATTCGAATCCAAGGCATCACATATTCTTGGCGGAATGCTTTCAACGAGCTAAAGAAAAACAAAACAAAAAATACATTTAAGATGGTAAATAAAATGAGATGTGCTGATTGTAAATATAATTAATTCAATGCCAACAATATTAAAGGCGCTCTAAGCGATTTGACGCGTTTTTAGGCCCAATTTTTTTTTGTCACATACCGCAAACATCTCCTCACTATGCGCTAGCTGCCTGTCCCCTGAACACACTGTAAAAAAACACGGTCTCTGTAGTCGCCACAAGCTCCGAAAACTGCAATAAAAACAAACTGGTGCAGCCTGGACCACTTAACATAATAAACATGCTCCAGCCAATAACCGACAAGCAGCGTCAATACGCAAGCTACTTACATTTTAAATGCGCGTTCATGACTGTTTCAGGAAGCACGGAGGGGAGGGCCAGGAGGAGTAGGAGGGAGGGTCTAGCTAGCCTCTGTTTTGTTTGACAACACTTCGAACGTCAACAGGAAGTTACTCCGCTCAGAATCGCTTAGAGCGCCTTTAATATACAAAACCAATTCCAAAAAAGTTGGGACACTGTACAAATTGTGAATAAAAACAGAATGCAATGATGTGGAAGTTTCCAATTTCAATATTTTATTCAGAATACAACATAGATGACATATCAAATGTTTAAACTGAGAAAATGTATCATTTTAAGGGAAAAATAAGTTGATTTTAAATTTCATGGCATCAACAGATCTCAAAAAAGTTGGGACAAGGCCATGTTTACCACTGTGTGGCATCCCCTCTTCTTTTTATAACGTCTGGGGACTGAGGAGACAAGTTGCTCAAGTTTAGGAATAGGAATGTTGTCCCATTCTTGTCTAATACAGGCTTCTAGTTGCTCAACTGTCTTAGGTCTTCTTTGTCGCATCTTCCTCTTTATGATGCGCCAAATGTTTTCTATGGGTAAAAGATCTGGACTGCAGGCTGGCCATTTCAGTACCCGGATCCTTCTTCTACGCAGCCATGATGTTGTAATTGATGCAGTATGTGGTCTGGCATTGTCATGTGGTCTTCCCTGAAAGAGACGACGTCTGGATGGGAGCATATGTTGTTCTAGAACTTGGATATACCTTTCAGCATTGATGGTGCCTTTCCAGATGTGTAAGCTGCCCATGCCACATGCACTCATGCAACCCCATACCATCAGAGATGCAGGCTTCTGAACTGAGCGCTGATAACAACTTGGGTTGTCCTTGTCCTCTTTAGTCCAGATGACATGGCGTCCCAGTTTTCCAAAAAGAACTTCAAATGTTGATTCGTCTGACCACAGAACAGTTTTCCACTTTGCCACAGTCCATTTTAAATGAGCCTTGGCCCAGAGAAAACGTCTGAGCTTCTGGATCATGTTTAGATATGGCTTCTTTTTTAACCTATAGAGTTTTAGTTAGCAACGGCAAATGATGAAGATCACGGGCATCCATTATGGGTTGCCGGCCTTGACCCTTACGCACAGAGATTGTTCCAGATTCTCTGAATCTTTGGATGATATTATGCACTGTAGATGATGATAACTTCAAACTCTTTGCAATTTTTCTCTAAGAAACTCCTTTCTGATATTCCTCCACTATTTTTCGTCGCAGCATTGGGGGAATTGGTGATCCTCTGCCCATCTTGACTTCTGAGAGACACTGCCACTCTGAGAGGCTTTTTTTTATCCCCAATCATGTTGCCATTTGACCTAATAAGTTGCAAATTGGTCCTCCAGCTGTTCCTTATATGTACATTTAACTTTTCCGGCCTCTTATTGCTACCTGTCCCAACTTTTTTGGAATGTGTAGCTCTCATGAAATCCAAAATGAGCCAATATTTGACATGACATTTCAAAATGTCTCACTTTCAACATTTAATATTTTATCTATATTCTATTGTGAATAAAATATAAGTTTATGAGATTTGTAAATTATTGCATTCCTTTTTTATTCACAATTTGTACAGTGTCCCAACTTTTTTGGAATCGGGTTTGTATATATATTAGGATACAGATACTTTGATCTCCCGAGATATGGACAGTACACACACTTACAGAAATGTAAAAGCTTCCTTCCTTCCTGTCCTTCCTTCACATTTGTTCCTTCTCCCACACTTCAGTCTCTTCACCCATTCTTCCCTCCACTCAATTAACTCGGGATGATTATATGAATCATCTACCATATCTGCTACATTATGTTGTACCCATTGTTACTGCAAATATGCGTCAGGTTAGTAACAGACTAAAGTCCGTTACTAGTTTTGAGTGGAGCATTGGGGCACGCCAGCTGAGATTTTAGATAGTAATCACTTAGATTGTGAAGGCTAATGAAGGGAATTTCCGTTTAGGGCAACAGAATGTTGACCAACCAACCTAAATAGGGTGAGCCTTACCTGTGTTTAATGTAATGAAACTCTAGATAAGTCTACATGGGAAACCATGGCATGACCATACCAAAACTACTATTAAAGAAAGTATTGGTCGGCTTATATCTGAAGTAGTGTCATAGCCTTTGACTAGAAATAATGTTATTTTATTTAGGTGTAAACAGATCAATGGGGACTAAATAAAATACATTTAGAGAGAGCAAGCATGGGAGCGGCCCTCTAAATAGTATAGTCAATAACCTCTGTCTAAATGACCAAGACTGAGGAGTTTGTGACCGTGGGTCAGTGTAAAAATAAACGGCCGGCGCGAGGACCCTGTGCGAGACCCTTGTGTCTATATAAATTATCATATAAATGGTCAATCAAAGACCTCAACATGGATACATTTGAGCTTGCAGTTAATCTCCCTGTCCTAAAATCGCCATGTTCCCAAAGACATACTGTAGACAAGTGTACACTTCAGGAAGAAATACAGCAGGATCGCACAATAGCAGAAACTCCAGGATAGCAACGGCAAACTGAATAGAGTGTTTGATGTGCCTCTGCTTTATGGATTCAGCTGGCTGGCTCTTTATTAAAGATTCCATAGCACATGCCTGGCTGCCTGGAGATGGGCATGTCTCCTCATGCAAAAACCTCCTAGGATTTCAACCTTCATGATTCTGATCAAGCCATAAAAGGGGCTACTTTACACACTGCTCTCTTCGGTGTCAATCTTGTTTAAAAGTAAGACAGGCGCCACCCAGTCTCTTGGTATGAAGATCATTCTGAAAATCATTCAAATATTATGTGATCATCCTGTGAGGATTCTCACAGAGAGATTATGGAAATGTTCTTGAGTTTGAAGGATATCCAGGGGTGGTGGTCACATTGTTATGAGTAATGTTTTTCTTAGTAACAGGGTGAAACATGGAGTTTTCTTGAACCGTGTTGTCATTTACCTTTTCCATAATTTGAAATTTTATTGTAATTGTTTGAACTTGGGCCACTTTTCTGAGCTCTGCTGTTTTCTCTTGAAACATTGGGCATAATGTAGGCTTGATGAATAATTAAAGAAGTGACCCAATTATGACAAGAAAATTCCTCATTAGTGGCATCTCACTTTTAAGGGAAAAATAGCATTTCTTAGGGACACTGTCAACACAGTCATGAACATAATGGTGTGATGGTCAGGCAAAATAACAGCTTGAGGCATGTATTACTTGCATTTTTGGTTATCTATTTGTTGCATGCTTAACGTGCATGATTCAGATGGCTGCTAGTGAAAGATAATTTGATTTCATTTGTGAGACTAATTAGTAAAGCTGATATGATTTTTTTCATGTTTCTGAAAGAAGTTTCTCATGCTCACCA
This sequence comes from Megalobrama amblycephala, assembly GCF_018812025.1. Classification (NCBI taxonomy): domain Eukaryota; kingdom Metazoa; phylum Chordata; class Actinopteri; order Cypriniformes; family Xenocyprididae; genus Megalobrama; species Megalobrama amblycephala. The sequence goes on along the minus strand of NC_063066.1, from coordinate 17,923,794 downwards.
AGGCTGCATTTTTTAACCAAAATACAGTAAAACAGTAATATTGAGAAATATTATTGCAGTTTAAAATAACTCTTTTTCTTATTATTATTTGAATATATTTTGAAAATAAAATGTAATGTATTTCTGTGATGGCAAAGAAGAATTTTCAGCATCATTACCCCAGTCTTTAGTGTCCCATGATCCTTCAGAAATCATTCCAATATGCTGATTTGCTGCTCAAGAAACATTTCTCGTTATTGTCAATGTTGAAAACATATATTTCATATTTTCTGTCTTACTATGTATAAGTTGCCATGTGCCATTGAGCTAAAAATAGATGCAATTGCCATTATTTACAAATGACCGCTCACATAAATTTGTGTCCTCATTCTGAGGAAGGCTGCCCTTTAAAACAAAATAATACACTTTGACGCTTTTGCATGCCATTTTTATTATAGATTTATTTAATTCTGTATGTGCATTGATATTTAAACAGTCCTAATTCAAAGCAATAGTTTAACAGAACATGGATTTAAAATTTTGCATTGACATGGATATTAGCAAATTCATTCATTAAAATAAATAATATTTAACTGTGGTCCTAAATGTAAAGTCGCACACACATATGTACAGAGAGGAAAATTTCATTGCTCATAGCTTGTTTTTTAAAGCCTAGGAGAACTTTTTTCCCTCAAATGTTTCTCTTAAATTCCTTAGGGGAATTAAAAATAGACACAAATGAGAATTGTTGATGTAAAGAAAGAGCTCTAAGGCTCAGATAATTGTTCTTTGGAACTATTTGTTGAGAAATATTTGATTTTGACATTGAAATCTCTTGGTTTTAAAGGCACGGTTGGAAACATTGTTTAGATATCTTCTTTAGAGTTTCAGAAGACATGTATAAGCTTACTGCAGGACAATCTCAGGAAAATCTAAAGCAAAAGTCTCCATTTGCTCTCAGTTTAACATCATTGCTATCTAACTATTGAGATATTACAATTATTTTTCATTCCTGTGGCACTCTATATGTGAGGGACTCGCTCAGCTGACTGTTTCTTAGCTGCGATTGGATGTAAGAGCAGAAACCCGGCTGCTACTCAGAAGGAGTGTTATGCTCAGGGCACTGAAGGTCAACGGGGGCCACTGCTCCTCTGCCAACCCCAGGGCTCAGCTTGCAGAGACGGCCTGTCAAACTCAATACAGTAGACCATATGAACCCGCATGACATCTATAGTGCAGCTGGACTGTGCAATGCTCACACATTCATTCATTAAATCACCCCCGTTTAATCATAGAAAAGCTGCATTTACACAGTATTTGTGCTATTAACTGTCAGTTTAGCTGTTTTCAGTTCGTCATCCTTGAAATATTATGATGCATGGATATATCTTGATTCAGTCTTGGTAATTAATCATTGTAGGCACATAGGTGCCACATACAGTAAGTGCTTGTGTTTTTACATTTTTGTTTAGCTTGTGTATGAGTAGAGACGGTTAGCATGAGCGTCCAGCTTTCTAGCCTTAATTAGACTCTACAGATTGCAGCAAATGCATTTCCACAGATCTCACGTCAGTCCTCTATAACGTTTTTCACCCATCTGATTTAGTGAAGTGAATTAATAAAGTAGAAAAATGCTAAATAGAAGCATTTTCAGTAGTGGTTTGTATTACCTCACTGTATGTAACACACTACTGTTCAAGAGTTTGGGGCCAGTAAGATTTTTTTTATTATTTTTGAAAGAAGACGCTTATGCTCACAATTTATCTGATCAAAAATACAATAACAACAGTAATATTGTCACAGACGGTTGCAATAAAGGTGAGGAAAGGATCTAGGTGCAGCAGTAGACAGTCCTTTATTAAAACAAAGCACTAGAAACAAAACAAACTTGACTCTAAAACTGGATCAGAACAACTGAATATAACATGACGTTAACTGACAATCAACTGAAAGAAACACAGCTTAAATATACAAGCAAACTAATCAAGAAAATGAGGCATGCCTGATCAACCTAATCAAACAAAGATAAACCAAGGTAACGTCTCGGTTACATAGGTAACCCTCGTTCCCTGAAGGAGGGAACGGAGACGTACGTCGGACAGACCGACGAATAGGAATCTCGCCAGAGAGGCCAATCTACTTCGAGTGTAACTAAACGAGCCAATGCACATTGGCATGCAATCATATGCATCAGCTGCTTGCCCCGCAGCGCGGGTATATAATGAGCAGCAGGTGCGTTGCATCTTCAGGTTTTCGCTGAGGAGCCGAACCCAGCAGGCGGCAGCATCAGCAGGACAACGCCTGTGGCGACGGGACGTACGTCTCCGTTCCCTCCTTCAGGGAACGAGGGTTACCTATGTAACCGAGACGTTCCCATTCAGTCGGTCACGTTCGACGTACGTCGGACAGACCGACGAATAGGAATCCCTACCAAAGCGCCACAGGAGCTGCCCTCTTCCAGCGCTCTGTCGTGAGCCACCTGAACCCCCTTGCCTAAGGACGGTGGGACCAGGCTCACGCAGAGAGGGTCGATCACTGTTGTTCCCAAAACCCACTCAGTGCGACAATTGGATAACGCTGGGAAAGCGTAGCCTTACATGCGATAAGGAACGCTGCGGAAGCCATATCCTTCCCCGAAGGAGTTATATGGATAAGAACATATGGACTAACCTTGTAGGTTGTACAACATATGGAAGAACTGGGGTGACTCCACTCGGTGAGAGATGGGTCTCCCAGAGGGAAAGACACGGGCTTCGTTTAGGAGCAGCCGTGGAAAGCCATATGGGATCCCCGTAGGGTCACACATATGGAACCCAGCCTAGATCCGGTTCTCAAGGATCCAACGGAGTATAGGCCTGGCGCCAGACGCTCCGCCACGTCGGCTGCCGAGGGGTAACCGGAGGACTCAACAGGGTCTGCCCGAAGGGACTCTCTGGAGAATAGAACGCGCATGTAGCGCAGCAAGCCGACACTAAGCCGGGGCCTCTCCGTGCCTCTGACCTGAGGCGAGAACACGGGAGGAGACCGGCTCGACACGAAGGCTATAGTATCTAGCGAACGTGTTAGGTGTCGCCCAGCCCGCAGCTCTACAAATGTCTGTTAGCGAGGCGCCACAAGCCAGCGCCCAGGAGGATGCTACACCTCTCGTGGAGTGAGCATGCAACCTGAGCGGGCAGGGCACGCCCTGAGCTTGATAAGCCAGGGCGATGGCATCCACTATCCAGTGGGCCATCCTCTGCTTGGAGACAGCCTTTCCCTTCTGCTGGCCTCCGTAACAGACAAAGAGCTGGTCTGAGGTCCTGAAGCTTCGAGTTCTGTCTATGTACAGTCGTAAGGCGCGAACTGGACAGAGCAAAGCCAGGGCTGGGTCTGCCTCCTCCGAGGGCAGCGCTTGCAGGCTCACCACCTGATCCCTGAAGGGAGTGGTAGGAACCTTGGGCACATAGCCAGGCCGGGGTCTCAGTACCACGTGGCTGTCACCCGGCCCGAACTCTAGGCACGATTCGTCGACCGAAAAAGACTGCAGGTCCCCTACCCTCTTGATGGAGGCCAATGCCACCAGCAGCAAAGTCTTCATAGAGAGAATCTTTAAGTCTGCTGACAGCAAAGGCTCAAAGGGAGCAATCTGAAGTGCTCTTAGCACCAGAGCGAGGTCCCAAGAGGGTATGGAGGGGGGACGAGGAGGATTTAACCGTCTCGCCCCCCTAAGGAACCTGACGACCAGGTCGTGCTGACCAACAGTTTTGCCATCTATGTGGTCGTGGTAAGCGGATATGGCAGCAGTATGGACTTTGAGGGTGGAGGGGGACAGCCTACGCTCCAACCCTTGCTGCAAGAAGGAAAGCACGACTCCGATCGAGCATCTTCGGGGGTCTTCTCGGCGAGAAGAACACCACTCGACGAACAGGTTCCACTTCGAGGCGTAAGCACGTCTCGTAGACAGTGCACGTGCCGAAGTGATGGTGTTAAGTACCTCAGGGGGTAAGTCACCTAGAACCTCCGCGTCCCGTCCAGGGACCAGACATGGAGTTTCCAGAGGTCTGGACGCGGGTGCCAAAGAGTGCCCCGTCTCTGAGAGAGGAGGTCCTTCCTCAGAGGGATGGGCCAGGGAGGGGCTGTCGCGAGGAGTGAGAGTTCTGGGAACCAGGTCCGGTTGGGCCAGTAAGGCGCAACTAACAAGACCTGCTCCTCGTCCTCCCTGACTTTGCACAGGGGGTGTGCAAGTAGGCTCACTGGGGGAAACGCATATTTGCGCGGGCCCCGGGGCCAGCTGTGAGCCAGTGCATCTGTCCCGAGTGTCCCCTCGGTCAGAGAGTAAAACAACTGGCAGTGGGAGGTTTCTGGTGAGGCAAACAGGTCTACCTGAGCCTCTCCGAACTCTCTCCAGATCAGCTGAACCACCTGGGGGTGGAGTCGCCACTCTCCTGGCAGCGCAGCTCGTGATAGCTCGTCGGCCACACGGTTGAGCACACCGGGGACATGAATGGCGCGAAGCGACCTCAGATGCTTCCGACTCCAGAGGAGGAGATGGCGGGCGAGTTGCGACATGCGACGGGAGCGTAGACCACCTTGACGGTTGATGTACGCAACGGTCGCAGTGTTGTCCGTACGGACCAGTACATGCTTGCCCTGAAGCAGGCCTTTGAGGCGGCTCAGAGCAAGGCGTACTGCCAGCAACTCGAGGCAATTGATGTGCCAATGCAGATGGGGTCCCGTCCAAACCCCTGAGACTGCATGCCCGTTGTACGTGGCACCCCAGCCGGTGGCAGAAGCATCTGTGAAAACCACAGCATGCCGGGACACCTGTTCTAGGGGCACTCCTGCCCGAAGAAACAAAGGGTCCGACCACGGACTGAAGGTTAGGCGGCACTCCTGAGTGACTGGCACCCGGAACGTGCCGCGTTGCCACGCCCATCTCGGGACTCGGCCGTGAAGCCAGTGCTGAAGCGGTCTCATATGAAGCAGACCGAGCGGTGTTACAGCCGCTGCAGCCGCCATATGCCCCAGGAGCCTCTGAAAGAACTTCAGTGGGACCGCTGTCCTGCCGTTGAACGTATTCAGGCAGTTCAACACCGACTGAGCACGTTCCTCTGTGAGGCGTGCTATCTGTTCGACCGAATCCAACTCCATACCGAGAAAAGAGATCCTCTGCACTGGGGCGAGTTTGCTCTTTTCCCAGTTGACCTGAAGCCCCAACTGGCTGAGGTGACTGAGCACCAAGTCCCTGTGTTCGCACAACTGATCCCGAGACTGTGCTAGAATAAGCCAGTCGTCTAGATAGTTGAGAATGCGAACACCCCGTTCTCTCATGGGAACAAGGGCTCCCTCCACGACTTTCGTGAAGACGCGGGGAGACAGGGCCAGCCCGAAGGGTAGGACTCTGTACTGGTATGCTCGACCTTCGAACGCGAATCTCAGGAATGGCATGTGTCGCGGAAGGATCGAAACATGGAAGTACGCGTCCTTCAGGTCGATCGCTGCAAACCAATCTCGGGGACGGATGCACTCGAAAATGCGTTTCTGCGTGAGCATTTTGAACGGTAGCTTGTGGAGGCTCCGATTCAAAACTCGCAGGTCCAAGATCGGTCGTAACCCGCCGCTTTTCTTGGGTACAATGAAGTAGGGGCTGTAGAACCCTGACCTCAAATCGGCTGGAGGGACCGGCTCTATCGCGTCCTTCGCCAGTAGGACTGCGATCTCCGCACGCAAGACAGGGGCATCGGCATCTTTCACTGAAGTGAAGAGGATGCCCCTGAACTTGGGGGGACGCCGGGCGAACTGAATCGCATAGCCGAGCCTGATGGTCCGAAGGAGCCAGCAAGACGGACTGGGGAGCGCTAGCCAGGCTCTCAGAGACCGTACAAGCGGCACCAAGGGGACCACCGGCGTACCCGCCGCGGGGCAGCGAGGTGGAACGCAGGGACGCGGCCCGGGGGGCTCTCTGTGTGAGGCGGCCCGAAGCGGGGTCACAGTGTGCTGTGCAACACTTACCTGCTTCCACGGGTGGACAGAGGGAGCAGTCGAGGTTTTGCCTACCTGCTGCTCGCTGCTGTCCGCTGGCGACAGAAGAGGTGGATGAGAGTGGTGAGGTTCTAGCCCTCCCACTGCTCTCCGAGCCCTCTTCGGACCCGGAGATAGAGGAAACTGCTCTTTTATTGAAAATTTTGGGTTTCTTCCCCCGTTGAGCCAGCGGCGGAACAAAAAGGGGAAACAAAAGATTCTCCACCCGGCCCTCCTCCGGGGGAAGGAGCGGTGCGGTCACCACCTCCTGAAGAGCAGTCCCATCCATCTCCGGGTCGCCTGTCCTAGGGCCGCTTGGACTTGGCCTTGCCACCCTTCTTCTTAGGGGGTGGCTGGACGGGCTGGGCACCCCGCCCGCGACCGGCTCCACGACGCCGCTTGGATGGAGGCTGCTGCTGCTGGGGCGTGGGAGCGGGGGCGGCTGCAGGGGGGCGCCCTCGGCGACGGGCAGTCTGAGGTGCCGCCGGCGGTGGAGGTGCAGCAGCTGACCGCCTCAGCAGGATGTGGCTGATGGCCTCAGACTGCTTTTGTACAGCCGAGAACTGTTGGGCAAAGTTCTCAACCGCGTCGCCGAAAAGGCCGGTCTGGGACACGGGGGAATTAAGAAACCTGACTTTGTCGGTATCCCTCATGTCCGCGAGACACAGCCAGAGATGGCGTTCCTGGACCACCAAAGTGGACATCGCACGACCCACTGACCGCGCCGTAACCTTCGTCGCACGAAGCGCGAGGTCCGTCGCGGCACGAAGTTCTTGCAGAACTTGCGGATCATGACCACCCTCGTGCAGGTCCTTCAGTGCCTTGGCCTGATGGACCTGCAACAACGCCATAGCGTGTAAGGCGGAAGCGGCTTCCCCACAGGCCTGATAAGCCTTGCCGGTAAGATCCGACGAGTACTTACAGGCCCGGGAAGGGAGAGACGGCTCCCCCCGCCAGGTGGAGTTAGGGCACAGTTGCATAGCAACGGCCCGTTCCACAGGGGGTATGCGCGTATAACCCTTAGCCGCTCCACCATCAAGGGTGGTGAGGGAGGAGGACCCACCGACACGGCTTCGGGCAGTAAAAGGTGCCGTCCACGTGCCAGTGAGCTCTTCATGCACTTCCGGGAAGAAAGGCACTGGGGTGGGGGGCTGAGAACCAGCCCTTGCCACCCCGAGATACCAATCATCCAACCTCGAGGGCTCGGGACACGGTGGAGGATTCCACACGAGCCCGACCCTGTTGGCGGCCCGGGAAAGCATAGCCATCATTTCCGGGTCCGAATCGGGCACAGAAACCACACCCGAAGGGGGCAACTGCACCGAATCCTCATCCCCAGAAGCGTCAGGCTCACCCTCCGATGCAGCGATCGACATCCGGTCGTCTTGGGGAGCTCCGAAGGATACGGATGGTACACACCTCTGGGGTGGTCCACCGCGCTCCCCAGGCAGCTCTACTGGCTGCGGAGCGCAAGAGGGGTGAGGGTTCCTAGGGGGTTGGTTCCCCGAAGGAAACGCGCTCACCGTAATCCTCAAGTCACCGGTCCCACCGCCCGAAGCAACCCTCTGAGGAGGATTGGAACGAGGCGCCGGGACCGGGACTCCACCCCTTTGCAGAAAGTGGAGTCTCGACCGCAACTCCGCGACGGTCATCTTCCCACAATGGGTACATGACTCGTCCACAAACGCCGCCTCAGCGTGCCTTAAGCCCAAGCACGCGATACAGCGTTGGTGACCATCCCGAGGCGCCAGGTAACGACCGCATCCAGAAACACACAAGTAGAACGACATCTTTAAAAAGACGCGAACTACTCGTGTAAGCTCTTTCAAGGACTGACTCTTTTAGGTGCTGAAGCACGCAGGGGAAAGGCCGCTGCAGCACAGACAGGGAAATGTGCAGCCTGTCGTGTGCACTCTCCTTGAAGGCGCTCTCTTACCAGCTGTAATAACAGCTTTTTAGCGCTCTAGGCGCACCGTTTCACCAGCCGAGAGAACGGCCTTCACGCTGACTACAGCTTCTTTGCTCAAATAAAAAGGCAAAAAGGAAAAACAAAGGAGAAATCGGCCCCGCTGCTGCGCTGTCCGCCTGCACCGCAACCAAGAGACGTCTCGAAGAGCTGGCTCGTTCACACTCGTGCTTCCAGTAGTTTTCTTCAGCTTGTTGCAGAAGTTTGGCTCCGAAGCGAAAAGCTGAAGATGCAACGCACCTGCTGCTCATTATATACCCGCGCTGCGGGGCAAGCAGCTGATGCATATGATTGCATGCCAATGTGCATTGGCTCGTTTAGTTACACTCGAAGTAGATTGGCCTCTCTGGCGAGATTCCTATTCGTCGGTCTGTCCGACGTACGTCGAACGTGACCGACTGAATGGGAACTGAGCAGCACAGGAAAATGACTGAAAACACAGACACAGAACTGAAATACACAGAACCAAAACCAGATTAACTGTTACAAATACTGTGATAAATGATCACTATTTAAAATAACTGTTTTCTATTTGAATATACTTTATTCCTGTGATGGCAAAAAAAATCAGTACTCCAGTCTTCAGTGTCACATGATCCTTCAGAAATCATTCTATACTTTAAAAAAAACACAACAGTTTGCATCATTTTTTTTTTTTTTATGACAACTTTGAGTGAATTTACGTTCAACCAACAAGCTACATTGAGTTAGAGGAACTTAATTTGTAGCAAAAACACATTTTTAAGTTGATTTCTCAAAAAAAGTCGATCCAACTACTAGAGTTGTTGCCCTGGAACTTATTAATCTTATCTATTTCAGTTCAAATCGGCAGCTATCATAGCACATTCTAATATAAATTATTTAATGTATATTAAATGAGCAAGTAAGATATTACTTGTCACTGGCATTAGTGCAGTCATTGCTTATAGAGTCAATGTAGTGTTTACCTTCATGTTTCTGCTCTTCAGCACAGTGGTTACCACAAAAACTTCAACATTACAGAAACTCTTTTAAATGTCAAACATAACAGCATTAAACACTAACAGGTTTTTCCCTTCACTAAAAACAAATAAATTAACACTTTCAACATTTATTCTCCTTATCCAGTCCTATGCAAAGCATGCTGGGAACTAGAAATCCACTGCCTAATTTCTGAAGTTATCAAGACAATTTTGTTAAGTTACTACAACCTAATTTAAAAAAAAAAAAAAAAAAAAAAAAAGCCAATTAACACAGAAATTTGAGTTTAAATTACAGATGATATGAAGTTAATGTAATGATCAACATTATTATGTCAACAGAACTCTACAAAATAATGTTTGCAACTTAAATTAGAATTTGTAAATTGCAACCATGCATTTATTTAAGTTGTGGTAACAGGTCAGGCTCTTTCTGGTCAAGAAATATTTCTTATAATTATCAATGTTGGCATTTTTATGGAAACTGTGATGATTCTTTGATGAATAGAAGGTTCAAAAGTGCAGCATTTATCTCTTTTGAACAGTTTAATGCGTCCTTGCTGAAAATTTTCTTTAAAAAAATTGCTAATCCCAAACTTTTGAACAGTATTTTGTATATATGTGTGTGTGTATATATATATATATATATATATATATATATATATATATATATATATACACACACACATATATACAAAATACTGTTATATTTAAAAAAAACATTATTTCTACACAATACCAAAAGCAAAACGTCAGATAAAAGAGACAAAATTTGTAATATATATATATATATATATATATATATATATATATATATATATATATATATATAAAAAATTTTGTCTCTTTTATCTGACGTTTTGCTTTTGGTATATATATATATATATATATATATATATATATATATATATATATATATATATATATATATATATATATATATATATATATATATATATATATATATATATTACAAATTTTGTCTCTTTTATCTGACGTTTTGCTTTTGGTATTGTGTAGAAATAATGTTTGATTATGTATTATATATATGCAAGTTTTATATATATGGTTTTACGGTAATTTAGGGCAATGTTTGTGAAATTTGGCATCCTAACCCTTGCTCTTTGAGGAATATAGTATCAGTGATATAGAGCTACAGTAGATGAGCAATGAAGATATACTATAACTGCAGATTTTAAGTCATGAGCTGTCATATAATATAATATAATATACTGCTGTCATATAATATACTGCAAAATCTTAAAATACATTTCTCAAAAATCTCAAAAACACAGGGCTGCAAAGTTGAGAGTGTGGGGAGCCTGATTTCATGACATCGCAGTTTCTATAGTAACAGCGACTGGTGGACCTCTCCTCAGGATTTTGACTAGTGTGATACTTAGAATTTGGAAATTGGGAAATTGAAATCACACTGACTTATTGTGAGGTCCTCGAATAGTTTGGAGTTATGAAAGGGGTCCCTGGTATAAATACATTTTAGAAACTCTGATTTAAGGTGGCTAGTGCCTGAGGATTGTCTATATCTAGTTAGCAAAATGTGTGAATGTGTCTGCGTAAGAGAGAAACCATGGTTACGATGACAATATGTCCTGATGTGACTCTGCGTAAGGCTCTTTCTGGTGTGTGTGTGTGTGTGTGTTTTCAGTCATCATATGGTGGTACAACTCTCCTTGGCACATAGCTGTACAGTTGTCTTTCATCAGTGTATTTGCAGAGTTGCGATTTGTGTTGTAAAGCAGCCTTTAAATAGACGCATCATCAGCTATTACCGTCATCAGTCCACCAAATACAAATGAAAATCAGTCATTGTAGAGAGTTTCTTCTGTCAGTTACTATCATGAGTATTTTAGCTGTAATATTCTGCTCAAAGAAAAACGCCCACAGTATTTTGGTGGCACAGAATGGAGAGAGAATGCCTTTGTTTGTGTGGTTAATCATGTGTCCTCCTTCTGTCCTACACATGAATGGAAAAGAGAAATGATTGTCTCACACTTCAATTACCCGCCCAATCTGGCCTACTTTCACTGCACACATGAGGCTTGCCGCTTCCATTTCCACAAACATATTCATCTTAAAACTTGTGGAAACCTTTAAAAAAAATTTCATTTCAATTTTTGATGGAATAAAACTAAAATGTAATATATTTATAATATATACCATTCTATCATTGCATTATTGGCACATAGAAGTGTGTAAATTAATCAAAAATTAATGAACAAATCAAACCAATCTTGCATTTTAGCGTCTTCAGATTTCGTCAGGTGCACCTGAAGATGCTTTTCAATCACTAAAGAGGTTCCCATGTATTCTGGACATACACTTGTTGCCTGTTTATCCAGTGCAATTCATCCATTTCCAGATGTTTAATTGAAATTATAGTTTTGTAAAGAAATGTATATGTAAGCACGAAACTACCGTTAACAAATAATGAATGTGTCCAAACTTTTGATTGTTAGTGCATGTGTTTTATTTAGCAGTCATGGTACAGTAGTTCAGTACATTGGAAAGTAGTTAAAAACATCCATTCCATCCAGCCTTCCAAAAGTAAATGACTGACCCTCATTTTCCAGTCGACAGTGGCTGTCTTTGTCTGGGTCAGTAGCTTGGCTGTGTTGTTGCGGTGGGCCGATCACATTACAGGTCTGTTGAGCACTGAGGAACCAACAGGTAGACCTGGAACGCCTTCATGGAAGGGCGAAATTAAACCCGGTGGGTCATCTTCTGTTTAAAGAGGCAGTCAAGGAGGTTCTCACCCCCACCCTGCTCCTCAAACCCCCAAAGAGGCATTTATAGACAGGGATGCTGTGGGACCTGCCCCAGGGTCCAGTCTGAATGAATACAGCGATCATTGTGGCAGTAACGCGATTCCTGCCTCCATTAGTCTATGGAGACATTCTTCAGTGCACTGAACCAACCAGTTATAAAGCCTATTTTCACCATGGTGCCAAAGTGAGCTCAGAGCAGTTTTTAAAGGAAGAAATGAATGAAGAAATGCAAGAGGAATATGTATTGGTAAAGGTGTATATGTGTAGTACACAGTTTGACAGTGTGGAAAATACTTTAACTTTTTTGGTACTGTCTATCTGTACTTGTTGTCACTTATTGTCGGCGTGCATATATATACGGTGGTGTGAATAAGTGTTTGCCCCCTTCCTGATTTTTTTATTTTTTTGCATGTTTGTCACACTTTAAAGTAGTGTTGTCACAATACCAAAATTTTGACTTCGATACGATACCCAACTTAAATATCAAGATACCGATACTTAAACGATACTATGGCAAAAACCTAAAACAGCAGGAAAAGTAAATAAATAACATATGACAGAACTTCTTTCGTCACCAGTGTGCAGGTTTGTGGATAATGGATCTCACTGTGGTTCGCTGGAGTCCCAAAGCTTTAGAAATGGCTTTATAACCTTTTCCAAACTGATAGATCTCAATTACTTTCTTTCTCACTTGTTCCTGAATTTCTTTGGATCTCAACATGATGTGTAGCTTTTGAGGATCTTTTGGTCTACTTCACTTTGTCAGGCAGGTCCTATTTAAGTGATTTCTTGATTGCGAACAGGTGTGGCAGTAATCAGGCCTGGGTGTGGCTAGAGAAACTGAACTCAGGTGTGATAATCTTTGATTAATATTTCAATTTGTTTGATGATCTAAAACATTAAAGTGTGACAAACATGCAACAAAATAAAACAATCAGGAAGGGGGCAAACACTTTTTCACACTGTGTGTGTGTGTGTATATATATATATATATATATATATATATATATATATATATATATATATATATATTAGGGCTGTCAACCTTAACGTTGAAAATCCTTACAGTGTTAAAATAATTTAACGCATAATTTACGTCACGCAGTTAGATGATCTTAAAGTCCATGCTGATTATATCAGAGATGGCAGAGAGAATTATTCATTCTAGCGTCTGTTTCGCTTTAAAACACAAACTCTCTGTCATATTCTGTCATTGTATCTGAAGAGCGCGACCACTCCCGCATGGCACTGTTCCTGTCTGAATGGAATGTCGAAACATCCCACCGCTGTATGGCCAAATGATATGAAAACTATGTTACTCAGTTGGATAAAGCAAACCAGCTTCTTCAACTTTCTATGAAAGTTTTGATGGATGAGGATTGCAATCAAAGTAAAGATGATTGCGGTGACGTACAGGAGTCGTACAGTAAGCACGCGTGAGTCTGTTATATTGATGGGCAAATAAATCATGCATGAGCGCTCTCGACGCACTGATCGCACATTGTATTTATGCACAGATACATTTACATTCACGTTGTTTTCACACACATTCAGGATAATGTTTGGATTTGTCCTGTGTATGTTGCTGTGTACTTTAGTACATATGCAGGTCAAGGCGGCTGTTTAGGACGGGGTTTTTTTGGCATCTCCATGTGGTCCTGTTCAGTATTGCAACTTGACTTGTCTAAAATGTAAACGAGCTCTTTGCTGTTGCACTTACTATACTATACTATTACTTACTATATGAAACGTTTTTTTTGCTGTGATTTTTTTTTTTTATGGATGCTTTGGTGTACATAAATGTATGAATTATATGAAAAAATATTTGGTTATTTGGTGTCCTTTTTTTTGGCTTAAAAAACAGTCTTATCTTTGCTGGTTCATATGAGGTTCCCTGCAGAGTTTTAGGCCATCTCAATGCCCTCTGTGTGGAATGCATTTCGCCATCTTCAAAGCCTCTTTGTTCATTGCCTGCTATGTTTTCCCTGACCTTACGGAGCAGAGCAGATAGCAGCTTACCAACACACAGTGAAGACAGAGAGAGGAGGACAAGGGGAATAAGGGGGTGAGAAAGAGGAAAACAATGATGCTTTGTAGCCAGCCAACCATTTTGATTCTCTATCAGTCTGTGGTCTGGTTCTTGCCCTGAGACCATTCTGCAATGCCCCCTGTCTGCATATAAAGCACAACATTTCATCACATGTGATTGATTTTACATATTAAAATTTGGCCAGTTTGTTATTTGCTCTATTTCAGATTTTATTTCAGATTTTAAACTGTAATTAAATATGAATTAAGGTAGCAAACAGGATGCAGAATTGAATTTGAATTTAAGAAATCAGAATCACAATAAAATTCAAATAATTTAAATAGTATTTTTCAGAATGTATTACCCATTGTGCATATTACTTATTTAAATTTTAAATGTACATTAATTGAGGGCAGTACTTATTTATAAAGTTACCAGAAAACAATGGAGTTTTGTAAAATAAAATAATCAAAAATTAAAATCTATTTTGACATACTGAAAACATATTTCAGATAAATCTTTCCAAATTTGTCATTTGAGAGTTAATGTTGTATGTCTATTGAATTTCTTTTCTCTATGCAGTTCAGCATCCTGTAGGGCATGTGGCTAATTCAATTTACAGTTCTTTTACAATCTCTACACATTTATCAATACTTTAGGTCACTTTTTCAAAACTCTTCACATAGTTCTCCTAACCAACTTGGCACAACAGTTAATTTCACATTCAGAATGCAGTAAAACTACCAAAACACTTCATAAATGTCTCAGATCAACTCATTCTTCCATAACACTGGCAACGTTTTTCACCCAACAAACACACTTTGTTACTCATTAAGCAACACTAAAAACTCATATTTTCTTTTGTACAATTTCTTTACAAAACAAGAATGACACTGTACTGTTTAGAATTCACTGCAGTTTATGTAACATGGTCCATGTTTAAATTACAGTACAAAATTATTTATGCCCCTTTTGTATAGATAGTAATGAAACTGAAAGTCTAACACCTGTGTAAGTGTTCAACTACATCTAATTGATGTAGAGTTAGAGTTTTGGCTGTGTTTGTGTCTAAGTGAGAAAAGTATTTATGTAATTTGAAAGATGTAATCATTCAATGCATTTCATGCCAAAGTAATGATAAATGATCCACATTTTAGCCCACATGGACTGCTGTTGTGTTCCACAGTGTGAAGAGTTTTGCATCCTGCGGGAGTGTGTTGAAGCATTGATACTCTTCATATACAGCAGCACCCACAGATTCATCTTTGTATGGTTACAATTACATTTATGCACAAAACCAACAGAGTGATTCACACATTTGGATGCAACATCACAAAAAGCCTTCCTGTTTGCGCTATTGTTGCATATCAATCATGTTGTCAATCATGGCTTTTGTCCCAGCCTGCAGTGAAAGCGTAGCATGATAGAAGACAGTGCTGCCAATGTTCAGCAGCTCCCACAGTAGCCATGAGCGCACAAAAAGAAGACAGCCCACTTAGGATGTGTTAATCATGAATAGGTACTAATACAGGGCTAGTTTTTCCTTGAAGTGTCTCTCAGTCTAATTAATAAGAGCTCACAATCACCCTGGTTTGTTTGAAGTGCTTTGCCAACTGTGTCAGATGAAGGTTCCTCTGGATTTATTCACCGAGTTGCATAACAAAAGTGCTGTCTTCCTGTATAGACCTGCAGCCGTATGATGTTGCCTCTCAGTTCTCAATAAAACTATGCAAGAGTAAGATAACATTCCCAAAGCGAGGCAATTAAAGTATGCTACCAGAAGAGCCCAGCTGTGAGGAATATGCATCTTGTAATTGTGCTGTAGTGCTGCCCCCTACTGGCATTCCAGAGAGTAGCTTTTGGTTATCTTACCGTCACGGCCATAAACAACCATACACATTGAGGTGAACATGTTCTATTACATATGGTCCCATTTTTGCTTTTCTGGTCTGATTTAGTTTGTGTTGTTTTAATCATCAGGGCAGGGGTCCTTTGTGCATATGCAGCCAATCAGAACCTGAGTTCTCAGCTGAAGAGCATGAGAAGGCTGGTGAAGAGTAACCTAAGAGACCTGCACACCTTCGCCAATCAGACCCCTGCAGTGAGTAATACAACCATAACCAACATACACTATTATACTGTTAAGAGATGGATGGATGGATGGATGGATGGATGGATGGATGGATGGATGGATGGATGGATGGATGGATGGATGGATGGATGGATGGATGGATGGATGGATAGCTAGATGGATGGATGGATGGATGGATAGCTAGATGGATGGATGAATGGCTAAATTGATGATGGATGGATGGATGATAGATAGCTAAATTTATGGATGGATGGATAGCTAAATTAATGATGGATGGATGGATATCTATATTGATGATGGATGGATGGATGGATAGCTAGATGGATGGATGGATGGATGGATGGCTAAATTGATGATGGATGGATGATAGATAGCTAAATTGATGGATGGATGGATGGATGGATGGATGGCTAAATTGATGATGGATGGATGATAGATAGCTAAATTGATGGATGGATGGATGGATGGATGGATGGATGGATGGATGGATGGATAGCTAAATTGATGGATGGATGGATGGATGGATGGATGGATGGATAGCTAAATTGATGGATGAATGGATGGATGGATGGATAGTTAAATTGAAGATGATGGATGGCGAGCTATATTGCTGATGGATGGATGGATGGATAGCTAAATTGATGATGGATGGATGGATGGATGGCTAAATTGATGGATGGATGGATGATGGATGGATAGCTAAATGGATGATTGATTGATTGATTGATTGATTGATTGATGGATTGATGGATGGATGGAGGATGATGGATAGTTGGATGGATGGATGGATGGATGGATGGATGGATGGATGGATGGATAGATGGATGGCTAAATCGATGATGGATGGATGGCTAAATTAATGGTAGATTGATAGATGGATGGATAGCTAAATGGATGATTGATTGATTGATTGATTGATTGATTGATTGATAGATGGATGGATGGAGGATGATGGATGGATGGATGGATGGATGGATGGATGGATGGATGGATGGATGGATGGATGGCTTAATTGATGATGATGGATGGATGGATGGATGGATGGATGGATAGCTAAATTGAGGATGGATAGCTAAATTGAGGATGGATGGATGGATGGATGGATGGATGGATAGCTAAATTGATGATAGATGGATAGGTGGGTGGGTGGATGGATGGATGGATGGATGGATGGATGGATGGATGGATGGATGATGGATAGCTAAATTGATGATGGATGGATGGATGGATGGATGGATAGCTAAATTGATGATGGATGGATGGATGGATGGATGGATAGCTAAATTGATGATGGATGGATGGATGGATAGCTAAATTGATGATGGATGGATAGATGGAAGTCAACTGGACAGTTTAGAGATCATTATATGTACATTTTTGAATGAATAATGCTGCAGTTGACCAAAAGTATCCATTTTAGTAGATGTTTTAGTATTGGCGAGTGCAGCTAAATATATTGCTGTGTCATCTCTTCCTCAGCAAATTGATTACCTGATCTCTCAGTATGGCACCGTGAAGCAGCATGTGCTGTATGACCTGGAGAGTAAGTATGCTACAGGTCCTCTTTAGTGGAATAGAAGGTGTTCCTGATGAGAGGACTGATGTTGTGGTCTTCAGATGTAGGTCTGCTCTTGGGTGGAAGGATACATGAGGAGTTGGGAAAAGATGTGCAGCCCGCCCTCAACACGGCTCTCAGCATGACTGGAAGTACGTCACTCACCTTTGTTTTTATTTTCTTTCTTTCTTTTTCTGGGAAAACTGTTTAGCATAATATATCATATATCACATGAGAATTTAATGTTGATATACAATACGTTGGTTTTGGTAGTGTCTTATTTCACTGTTTTGTCTTTGATTTGTCAGTCAAAGTGGAGAAAGCCATTAAAGGTAAAACAGTAATAAACCCTGACTGGTCCTTCCCGTGACCTTCTATCTGTGACAAAGTTGACTCCTTTTTCTTTCCCAACAAAACCTTGCAGTTATTTTCCCATGTGTATTGTTGTATCCTTCTTTGATGGAACCCATCTCGTGTATTAAGGTTGTGAAATACAATGAAGGATACAAAAACGACAATATCATCTACCCTCAATGGATAATATTTATTATAGCATAATTAAATCAAAGAAGCATGTGTGGATTTTGTGTCCTTCAGAATTATCTGTGCCTTGGTTAATGTGAGCAGTCTCTGTTTTTGAATGTTCATTTGTGTTCGTTTGCTCATTTGTTCCCTCTCTTAGCAATGCGAGACACTAAGGATGCTCTAGAGAACGTGAGTTTGACCTTGGAGACTTTGCAGGAAGGAACAGCCAAACTGCAGGCTAACCTCAGCCTGGTGCGCAACAGCCTTAGCAACGTCCTTACCGATCCTCTCTACAAAGACGTATGCCCGTCTGAGATTTGTCGCAACATACTTAGCACCCTTCCCAGGCTAGAAATTGCAGCCAACTACTCATCGGTATGAAAATGATTTCTCTCTTTTCTTCCAACACAGTGTAGAAAATAAGCAGAAAACTGAAACGCATGGCTGTTTTGTTTTTTGTTTTTTTAGTTGTCTGATGTGACTGAACAGTTAGACAAAGTGAATGAAGTTCTGAAGACGGATCTCGGCCAGATTGTGGAAAAGGTGCTTTTTCCGAATTTCACATGAGGTGTTTGCATGTATTCAGTACAGAAAGTATTTCATTTCAGAGTAGAATAGGGTATTAAACAAGAGACAAAAATTGCATTTTATTCAAAAGTTT
This sequence comes from Megalobrama amblycephala, assembly GCF_018812025.1. NCBI lineage: Eukaryota > Metazoa > Chordata > Actinopteri > Cypriniformes > Xenocyprididae > Megalobrama > Megalobrama amblycephala. The sequence continues at coordinate 17,905,242 of NC_063066.1, read as the reverse complement.
TATAATGTTAGAAAAGATATTGCTTTCAAAAAAGGCTGTCCTTTTTAACTTTAAGAAATGTTTCTTGAGCACCAAATCAGCATATTAGAATGATTTCTGAAGGATCATGTGACACTGAAGACTGGAGTGCTGATGTTTAAATTCAGCTTTGCATCACAGGAATGAAGTACAAAATTACAAACACATTTTTTGTATTGTTTACAGCAAGACTAGGAAGGTATATAAAAATAAATAAGGGCAGTTTTGATTTCCTGTTGGTTTTGAATGATCTGCTTTGCTTACTCTGACCTTTTCATCTGTGTCTTACAGGGGTTTACATCATTCAATGACACTCCCACCATGGTAACAGATCAAACCCGAAATATCGTTGAAGGTGAGTTCAGAGATGAAATGCAGATTAGAATTCAGATATTAGATTGAACTGCCCATACAGAATCTCCTTTCAGTAATTTGTAAAATTATTTGTATACTTTTAACTTTTCTAAACTTAAAGTCCCCCTGTGGTGAAAATCCAGTTTTTAATGTTGTTTATATGTCTATGTGGTGTTTTTAATATGCTAAGACAAACCATGTGCAAATTCATAAGTCAACACCATTGCAGAGTATTTTCTCTTTAAAACTGCAGTGATATAAAGAAGTGATTCAAAAACACGGTTTGAAATCACTGGTGTTTCTGACGTCACAAACTACTTTGTAACCAATCACGTCTTTAGCATATCCCATAGGTTATCCCAGTATATTTTTCTGTTGATTTGAAAAATCGTGTAGATTTAGCAATATAACGGGTTCATGATATATATTACAATTTTATGATGAACTATATGCCTTTCTCCACTGACGTTCTAAGTTGTTCAAACTAGCATTTCTAAGGATACTGATATTTAGAAGACCGCTGACTCACAAACGGAAACATGGTTTGTAACATTAGCAACACATTATTAGCAGCTGTTTGATAACATAGTCAAACAAAAGGCTAATCATATTAATTTAGCAATAATAATAAGCAATACCGTTGTGCAGCGTTTACCTCAGTAAGTTGACCGAGTGGATCTCTGAGCTTGTGCGAGTGAGTGGAGGCGGGGCTAATTAGCATATTCATTGATCCACATATACTAAATGAAGCAAGGGTGTAGAGTTACATTCAAGCTATTTTAGGGCCTGAAGAATTTTTTTTCACAGGAAAAAAATGTTTAAATATGTCCTTTTGGTGATCAAAGATGAGTTTTAAGGGATAAAATTATAGACTACAGGGGACATTAAACACTTTACAATGTGTTCCTGTATGTTAGCTGTATGCAATAGCTAACATGAACTAACATAGAAGCGTACTTTTATACCATTTATTAATCTAGGTTAATGTTAATTTCTAAAATACATTTTTACAAGTTAACGTGGTACACTATTTGTCCAAATCTTTTTTAAAGAAATTAATACTTTTATTCTGCAAGTGTAACAAAGGCCCCTAGTGAGAGCTGTGCAGGTAAACCTCACTCCCCTGATCTTAAGAGGTGCACTAGCGAGAGATGCTAGTGACTTCTGTCTTTAGAGTCATTGTTAGCTCCCATGCCGTAGACGTTCGTGTCCCAGTCAGAATGAGGTGAGTACCAGAGGGGTTACACAAGAATGCAATACACTTCTCATACGTGACAGTAAAAACATTTATAATGTTACGAAAGATTTCTATTTCAAATAAATGCTGTTCTTTTGAACTTTCTATTCATCAAAAAATGGTTTCCACAAAAATATTAAAGGTGCCCTAGAACTTTTTTTTAAAAGATGTAATATAAGTCTAAGGTGTCCCCTGAATGTGTCTGTGAAGTTTCAGCTCAAAATACCCCATAGATTTTTTTTTATTCATTTTTTTAACTGCCTATTTTGGGGCATAATTAGAAATGAGCCGATTCAGGGTGTGTGGCCCTTTAATTCTCGTGCTCCACGCCCCAAGAGCTCGCACTTGCCTTAAACAACATAAAAAAAGTTCAAACAGCTAATATAATCCTCAAAATGGATCTTTACAAAGTGTTCGTCATGCAGCATGTCTAATCGCGTAAGTACAGTGTTTATTTTGATGTTTACATTTGATTCTGAATGAGTTTGAGGCTGTGCTCCGTGGCTAACGGCTAATGCTACACTGTTGGAGAGATTTATAAAGAATGAAGTTGTGTTTATGAATTATACAGACTGCAAGTGTTTAAAAATGAAAATAGCGACGGCTCTTGTCTCTGTGAATACAGTAAGAAACGATGGTAACTTTAACCACATTTAACAGTACATTAGCAACATGCTAACGAAACATTTAGAAAGACAATTTACAAATATCACTAAAAATATCATGGATCATGTCAGTTATTATTGCTCCATCTGCCATTTTATGCTATTGTCCTTGCTTGCTTACCTAGTCTGATGATTCAGCCGTGCACAGATCCAGACATTAATACTGGCTGCCCTTGTTTAATGCCTCGATCATGGGCTGGCATATGCAAATATTGGGGGCGTACACCCCGACTGTTACATAACAGTCGGTGTTATGTTGAGATTCGCCTGTTCTTCAGAGGTCTTTTAAACAAATGAGATTTACATAAGAAGGAGGAAACAATGGAGTTTGAGACTCACTGTATGTCATTTCCATGTACTGAACTCTTGTTATTTAACTATGCCGAGGTAAATTAAATTTTTGAATTTAGGGCACCTTTAAGCAGCATATTTGTTTTTAACATTGATGATAATAAGATGTTTCTCAATCATCAAATCAGCATATTAGAATGAAATAATGACCGAAATAATGATGCTGAAAATTCAGCTTTGCATCACAGGAATAAATTACATTTTAGGATATATGAATATATAAAACAACTAAATTGTAATAATATTTCACAAAGTTACCTTTTTTACTGTATTTTTGAGCAAATAAAAGACAACTTGGTGAGACTTCTTTCAAAACCTGACCCAAAATGTTTTAACAATAGTTAAATCTACAGTAGTATAGTAGAACAATTTGTTGGCAAATTAAAACTTATTGTAAAATATTACCATTTAAACATTACTAACAGTGAAAAAATGAATAATTTGATTTAATAAACACAATGACTTGTATAACAAATAATATGTACCTAGATAATGTTTATCATATGTTCATTCATTGTAAAGCCTGAGGAGGATGGGCTTCACCAGCTAAACATCTTCTAAAGTTTTGTTCCTTGCTACCGTGACCTTTGGTTTGCTCACCCAGGCACAGACAATAAAACGTAATTTTCTGAAAATAGCATAGAATATGAAAAGCACTTGACAAATAAAAATAATGAAATCACTAAATATACTGTTTGTTCTCCTGTAGGGGTGAAGGTTCTGCTGAACGACATTGGGTCTAACATCACCACTTTCACCAGACTCTTCCCGGTTCACAGCTCTCTGACCAACTTCACCAAAATGATTACTCACACACACTCACAGATCGAGGACATCTACCCACAGATCGATCAGATGGATTTCTACAGGTACTTCCGAGGACTCGACTAGACAAAAACCAGTCCCAAACTCTCTCGTTTTTGTTTTCGAGGCAAAAAGTCTTCCATGTGACCTTGATGTTGTTTTTGTCTTCAGGTGGATCTGTTGTATTACCCTGTGCTGTATGGTTGTGCTTATCCTCGCCTTCAATTTTCTGGGTTTGCTGTGTGGTATTCTGGGATACGACAGGCATGCTTCTCCAACAACACGCGGTTGTGTCTCTAACACAGGAGGCAACCTGCTCATGGCGTGAGTTTGAGCGTTATATCAGTCTTTAAACCCATCAAATGCATGCGGTATAAAACAGCTTTGTCTGCACTCATTCACACGCTCTTCCTGTGTCTCTCAGTGGTGTGGGCTTCAGCTTCATGTTCTCTTGGGTGCTCATGGGAGTGATAACAGCTCTGTTCTTGGCGGGGGGGAATCTAGAGAAGCTTGTGTGTGAACCCTTCCAAACCCGACAGCTGTTCAAGGTGAGAAAAAAACGACACAGCATCTTGCAGTACAGTTGATACATGATGAAGGTGTGAGACCACAGTGAAAATCTGTTTTCATTTAAAACCAGGAAATAATTAAAAAAAAAGAAAGCTTTAGGATATGATGCAAAGTTATTAAGGATTACTTGAGATTTTGCATTATTTCTAGGATACAAAAAAAATAGTTTCACTAGTGGTCTCAGACATTTGGACCCCCTGTATATGCTAAATGTCAAAATAATAAATATAAGGAGGAAAAGTCTCATTTAGTGTGATCATGTTGTGTGTAGGTGTTAGATACGCCCAACCTGGTCAACTCTGCTTGGAGAAACTTTATACCAGGATACCTGTACAATGACCCCGAGATGGACCTTACAGCATATTCTATCTACAGGTAACATTCTCATGTATATCTAATAAAACTGAACAATTGTATTACTCTATAACAATTCTTTTAATGTGCTGTTAAGTGCTGTAGGGATTTTTATTTCAAATATGCTTCATATGTTGAACGCAACATAACAGACCACATGTATATACGTAACTGTCCAAAAATTATTTGTACAAATGTATGAATTTTAGTGCATTATAAACTAAATATTAAGTCAAATGGTATATGCAAACAAATGATGCTTGACATTTTACAATAGAGTTGTCTTTGTTCGTAGTCCAGCAGATGGCAGCAGAGAAGAGATCTGAAATGAAAGTCTGATCATAACAAAATGAAGTTTGAATGCTTTTCCTTTTTCTCTTTTTTCTCAGTAATTGTAAGGACAATAGAGGGATTTACTCAGCTCTTCATCTGGATAAGATCTTCAACATCTCATCCTTCTTTAACACCAGTGTTGTGAGTGGATCAAAGGCTTAGCTTACGTCTACACACAAATCACAACTAAATTTACACTAACATTCAAAGTCTCACTCTGAGATCAGTGATGTTACTGTTTACACCAGATGGCATTATGAAGAGGGTATATTGAAATGATGCAAGCTTCCCAATTCATTTTGAGTGCTATGTGTTTTGAACTGATTACTATCTAACAAATTTAGTTGTTCAGACAAATTGTTTGGGTTAGTTCACCCAAAAATGAAAATTCTGTCATTAATTACTCACCCTCGTGTCGTTCCACACCTGTAAGACCTTAGTTCATCTTTAGGACACAAATTAAGATATTTTTGATAAAATCCAACAGGTATATCCATAGACAGCAATATAATCACCACTTTCAAGGTCCAGAAAGACATTGATAAAACCGTCGACGTGATTACAGTGGTTCAAAAAACAAAAGAAAAATAATGCCTTTATTCAACAATATCTTCTCTTCTGTGTCATTCTCATACGTTGTTTATGTTCAGCGCTTCCAGGTTCTACGTCAGAACGCCGGCTCCTGCATCAGCATCACACGCATATGTCGTGCTGCTCACGTGAACAGCGTCTGCCAATACTGAATCGGCATTCGGACGTAGAACACGGAAGCCTTCGCTGTGCTTACTGCGTCAGCTGCGTAAGAATGATGACAGGGAAGAGAAGAGATTGTTGAATAAAGTCATTATTTTTGTTTTTGTGCACAAAAAAGTATTCTCCTTGCTTCATAACATTAAGGTTGAACCACTGCAGTCACGTACACTTTAACGATGTTTTTAGTACCTTTCTGGACCTTGACGAGTCATATACCTCTTGAATTTCATCCAAAATATCTTAATTTGTGTTCTGAAGATGAACGAAGGTCTTACGGGTGTGGAACGACATGAGGGTGAATAATTAATGACAGAATTTTCTTTTTTTTTGGGTGAACGAACCCTTCAAGTTGACTGTGAGTTCTTGCATAGATAATGTTTTAGAAGGATAACCTGTAGCCACTTCTGTAAACATTATTTTTTTCTTGCATGCTTATTATTCTTTTTTAAAAAAGCAGATATTAGATTTTCTTAACCATGCATCATTGCTTTAAGAGTCATTTTTGAGTCCGTCTTATTTTTCTCTGAAGCAGATGATACTTGTTTTTCTTTTTCTGATGATTTTACACCAACATGAGGTATAATTCTTGTGAAATGCAATTTTACTAGAACTCTGATGTGGTGTGGTTAGTCAAAAAAGAACAGGAAGTTTCTCCAATCCAGTGTTAGTTGTTTTTCTCTCGACTGGCAGAATATCTCAAAACATTTCATGCTTAACCATTTGAAACATTTATATACAGCATCTATAAATTCCTTCATTTCAGCAGATTTTTGTTTTTTTAGTTAAAATCCTTCAACCCAACATTCTTGATCCATTGTCACATAGAATCCAAAAATCTGAGACCACATTGTATGGAACATTTTAGGCTTTTATAAAATAAAGAAAATCTTGTGAACTGCATTATACATAGTGACAGATGTTTTTGCTTCTATTGAAGCAAATCAATAATGTATTATAATAATAATAATAATAATAATAATTAATAATGTAAATACATAAATTAGTAAAAAAAACAATTTTTTATTTTTTTTTTCACTTTAATTTTTATTATTATTATTATTATTGTAACTTTACAATAAGGTTAATGCATTAACAAACTTTAACTAACAATGATCAATTCATTTGTTACAGTATTTATTAATCTTTGTTAATGTTAGTTAATAAAAATGCAATTGTTCATTGTTAGTTCATGTTAGCTCAGGTCCATTACATAATATTAACTGATACAGCTTTTGATTTTAATGTATTAGTAAATGCTGAAATTAACATCAACTTAGATTAAAGGTGCCGTAGAACGAGTTTTCAAAGGATGTAATATAAGTCTAAGGTGTCCCCTGAATGTGTCTGTGAAGTTTCAGCTCAAAATACCCCATAGATTTTTTTTTATTCATTTTTTTAACTGCCTATTTTGGGGCATCATTAAATATGCGCCTATTCAGGCTGCGGCCCCTTTAAATTTTCGTGCTCCCTGCCCCCAAGCTCGCAACTGCCTTAAATAGCATAAACAAAGTTCACACAGCTAATATAACCCTCAAAATGGATCTTTACAAAGTGTTCATCATGCAGCATGTCTAATCGCGTAAGTACAGTGTTTATTTGGATGTTTACATTTGATTCTGAATGAGTTTGAGGTTATGCTCCGTGGCTAACTGGCTAATGCTACACTGTTGGAGAGATTTATAAAGAATGAAGTTGTGTTTATGCATTATACAGACTGCAAGTGTTTAAAAAATGAAAATAGCAACGGCTCTTGTCTCTGTGAATACAGTAAGAAATGATGGTAACTTTAACCACATTTAACAGTACATTAGCAACATGTTAACGAAACATTTAGAAAGACAATTCACAAATATCACTAAAAATATCATGTTATCATGGATCATGTCAGTTATTATTGCTCCATCTGCCATTTTTCACTATTGTTCTTGCTTGCTTACCTAGTCTGATGATTCAGCTGTGCACAGATCCAGACGTTAATACTGGCTGCCCTTGTGTAATGCTTTGAACATGGGCTGGCATATGCAAATATTGGGGGCGTGCATATTAATGATCCCGACTGTTACGTAACAGTCGGTGTTATGTTGAGATTCGCCTGTTCTTCGGAGGTCTTTTAAACAAATGAGATTTACATAAGAAGGAGGAAACAATGGTGTTTGAGACTCACTATATGTCATTTCCATGTACTGAACTCTTGTTATTCAACTATGCCAAGATAAATTCAATTTTTCATTCTACGGCACCTTTAATAAATGCTATAGAAGATTTTTTCATTGTTAGTTCATGCAGTTAACTACTGCAGTTAATAACTAATGTTAACAAATAGAACCTTATTGCAAAGTGTTACCAGTATTATTTAATAGTGCTCTCCGACTTTGTGGTCCCACTGGTTAGACTGTTAGTTCTAGAATATTTCCTAATGACAATCTATACAGATTTCCTAGACTCATGTCAGAATCATAAACAGACGCTCTTTTCTTTCCGCAGTACTCCAAGGATGTGTCGAAGAAGTTTGAAGGGATGAAGGTGGACCTGCGTGGCATCATTCTTCTGGAGTCTGAAGGCAAACAGAATCTCATCAGCTTTACTGAAACTGGCATTAATGAGATTGACTTTGCTGCCTATTTGGAGGAGGTACATAACATACATAAACGCACATACACATTTTGATTGAAACGTTTGCTCCACATTCTTTGGCGCATGTACAGTCCAAGATTAGTGAGAATCTGTGTCCTGTGGCTTCTCATGTGTTTCTGTTTATCTTCCAGGTTAATAAAGGAGTGACTCGCATTAATCTAGCTGATTTCGCCAATCAACTCGATGCTCAAGCTGATCAGTTGGTAAGATTTATTTTTGGTTCAATTAAAATAATATTTAAAAAAATGATTCCATATTTTTTTGGTATTATATGAAATTCATTCTCAAACTGTTTCTTTCTTTTGCAGTCTAAAGGGACCTTGCAGACTTCATTAAAGGGACACGCTAATACTATAAGGCAGATCCACATCCAGCAAGTCATCCCGCTGGAACAGTCCATGGTAATCTATTCCTGTCTCAGAGATGCTCGTTTGATTCATTACCTCCTTATTCATGAATGGTTCTATTGAATCCGTTCCATTCTGTAAGTGGGATTGATTGCAAATGAAAAATATCTGAATAATGTTCATATTGCTGTTCGTACCTCTCTGATTTTCAACGATCTCTTTCAATTTTTCTTAACACATTCAACTTGATTTATGGCTTCCAAGAAATATGTGAAAGCAAGGGTAAGCCTGTATCTACAAGTAATGGCTGCATAGCCTACAAGTTGTTTGCTCCTTTTTGTATCTACTTTGTTTTTTCTGTGATGGCATCATGAAAAAAACAGCATGTTTTTAGAGTAACTTCATCCTGTCTTTGTCCTATTGATTTTTTTATTTGCAAATGTGGTATGTCACAATATTGCACATTTTTTTGAATATTTACTGAATCATAAACTGGTCAAAGGGGTGAAGTGTGGAATTTTTGTCCCTCTATTGGCATCAAACAGAATTGCAGAAAATGCTCAAACAACCCTTACTGTTGTCTGCAGACCACTAGTTAAATCATTGTTGCTTCAGTGTCACAGTTTTTACACATTTCAGAGAAATCAACCCACAAATGAATGGGTTAAGAGAAAGATTTTAACATTGAAAAAATTCACTCTTCACCTTTAAAAAACAATGTTGGTATGCAATAAAGCACCATTTCAACTCATATAATGCACCAATGCTGAAATGCAGGACTCTGACTTTTATTTTCTAGTCCATACTACATAATTTTCCAGTTAGATGTGATCTTACGTGAAATATAAAGCTCATCAATGATGACCTTTCCTTTGTATCCCAAATATATCTTATAGTCCAACTGTTTTGTGTCACATTTCTTGTTTATTGTAATATAATGTGCATGAAATGCATGTAATGCAACCTGACAGTTGCATGGCCCTTTTATCACCCTGCTGATTCCCTTGAACTGTCAGTTTGTTTCCATAATGGTCATTTACAGTACTTTTTTACAATTTTAGATGACATAATTTGGACATGATTGATGTTTTCTGTATGTCGATTCTCTTCCTTATTAAAGAGCACACTTAATCAGAGCATCAGACTTCTGGAGAGGACGTCCTCAGACCTGCCTGTAAGTTGCTCATTTTAAAACTACCACCAGTTTAAAAATATCATCTCAGATGCATTTCAGAACATGCTTTCTGATTATCTGTAAATGTGTTGGTTTTTAGCTCCGAGTTAGAGATGTACTAGAAGCCGTTGATGCCGCCCAGTTCCTGATTTCCCACAATGCAACATTTGTGATCAATCAGGTAATGTGTGCGGGAGAAAAACGTGTACGAATGATTGGTGTATGTATGGTTGTATTGTACTGATGGTTAATCCTTAAACAGGAAACCGAGAAATACAAGCAGACTATCATTGGCTATTTCAAGCAGTACATGGACTGGATCAGAACGTCTGTGAGTAACATAACTGTTTTATGTACCTGAAGTAGTATTAATGTTAGAGTGGTGACAATGGGTTAGTTATTCTGCATTATTGTAGGGTTAAAACCCCTTTGTTTTGCTGCCTTATTGTAGTTGGCCTTGGAGGTTGCTCCCTGTAAACCGTTCAGCAACATTGTGGACACTGCCGAGATCCTGGGCTGCAGTTTCCTGCTGGATTCAATGGTGAGATTTTTAATTAAACAAATTATAAAGTGCAGCTACAGCTAGTAACATTACTTAATCAATTTGATAGATTACTATTAAGCAGCACAACTGTTTTCAACATTGATAATAATAAGAAATGTTTCTTGAGCACCAAATCAACATATTAGAATGATTTATGAAGGATCATGCGACACTGACTGGAGTAATGATGCTGAAAATTCAGCTTTGCCGTCACAGGAATATATTACATTTTAATATATATTAAAATAGAAACCAGTTATTTTAAATTGTAATAATATTTAGTTGAAGAGATGGAGGGTTGATAGTGTTGCCGCTGCCAGTTAAGTGTGTTGAACACACATTCAGGGTGGGTTTATTTCCATGTGTGTGGTCAAAGCCTGTGGGTAACCATGAGGAAGGGAGGAAGGAGGTGGCAGGTTTTCTGAAATTATCTGAAATTATTGGCGTGTGTGTGTGGATGTGTGTGTGGGATTTGGAAAGGGGTCAAGGTGTTTGACCCATCACAAGACTCCATGTACAAATGGGGCCCGTTGGGTTCTGTACGTCACTGCACATGTTACATTTTATGATTAGGATCAGCTTAAAGGATTGGTCCACTTTTAAATACACTTTTCCTGATAAATTTACTCACCCCCATGTCATCCAAGATGTTCATGTCTTTCTTTCTTACGCCTTCCCTATTCTACTTACGGAACGAACGCGGCGCCAGTTTCGTTTTTTTCCGTAACTTGAATAGGGAAGGCGTAGGACATTCAGCGTAAGCGTTATGAAGAATGCGGAAGCGGAAAGTACGTTCAAGGCGATATTTTGTTTATAAAGCATAAATGGTTGTATTTTTATCGAAAATGACCGATCGATTCGCTAGATAAGACCCTTATTACTCATCTGGTATCGTTTAAAGCCCTTGAAGCTGCACTGAAACTGTAATTTTGACCTTCAATCTGTTGGTAGCCATTGAAATCCACTGTAAGGAGAAAAATCCTGGAATGTTTTCCTCAAAAACCTTCATTTCTTTTCGACTGACGAAAGAAAGACATGAACATCTTGGATGACATGGGGGTGAGTAAATTTATCAGGAAAAGTGTATTTAAAAGTGTATGGTTACGTAGGTTCAGACACACACAAGTTTGTACAACATAACTAGTAAGGGCAGGAAGTATTCAGGCCACTAACTACCTATAGTAATTAGCAGCCAGTTACTCTTTCCAGACACCCAGAGACTGACACCAGTATAATTCTCTGACTGCAGCAGGAAGAACATAAAGTGTTTAACCTCAGACATGATGGCTAGTGGCCAGTAGGGTGTTGTTTTACTCATATTTGTAGACAATGCATCCATTTGACTACTTATTTGTATATAGTTAAACTTTTATCGACATTTTGTTGCATGGCTGGACACACTGCATCAGATCGCCTGCTCTGATGGAATATGAATGTCCCTTGTTATAGAAAACTTCCCATGCTGGAAATCCACTTTGTGTGTTTTTGATAAATCTACTTTTCAGAACAAATAAGCACATGGGGAGTATGTTGATCAAACATGTCATTTATGGTTAAGGGGAGTGCAGTTTTTGGGTGTCTTTAAGTAATCTTGTGTTTATTTGTTGCAGAACACGTTCTGGTTTGGACTGGGCTGTTCCACGCTGTTTCTGCTCCCTAGCATTATCCTGTCCGTCAAGCTTGCCAAGTTCTACCGCAGAATGGACACAGAGGATGTCTATGACGAGTAAGTATCCCAAATATACCAAGTTTGTGATTGCTAATTAGTACCCCACTGATTACAGTTCTATAAACAAAGTTATTACCGTTTGTATATTGGTTTTCTCTGCTAACGAAAGCCCAAAGTGCAATCGTTCAGTCAGATGAGAGGAGCACCACTAACTGTTGTATAATGAATAATATGCATTAATATATGAAAGTGCAAATTCTTTTCTCCTCTTTTGCCACAGAGTAGTTAGTAAAATTTTCTCTCTCTCTCTCTGTGCTCTTTTCTGTTTCTTTTCTCTGTTCTTTCTAGTTCCTCTGTCTCAGGGACTTGGCATTTCACGTTATGATAACCATTCTTACTATTTCCATCTTTCTTCATTCTTCGTCTTTCTGTCCAGCACTTTGCACTTTATGAGAACTACCTGTATATATTGTACAAACAGTGTTTGTTTTAACATTTTTCGAGCATTCATACGTTTACAGTCAAAAATAATTGCGATTGACAAGTCACCAAGTGTCTTGACCAGAAACATCCATTTTGACATCCCTGCGATGTCTCTGTACCCCACTACAGTGCATCTCTGTAACGTTTTTGCTTGTCTTGTATCTTTTTAGCATTGAAACAATTCCCATGAAAACGTAAGCTGTTTCCCCCTTATATTTTGCTGTCCACTTTACCGCTAAAATGACATCCCTTTGCTGTTTTGTACATAAAACTTTCTGCTTAATGGTGCTGGTTTTAGCGCTAAGCCTTGGAATGCTTCTCCGGTGAAGGGCGCTGTTTGTGTTGGTGTGTTATCTTTGAAACTCCCTTGTTTATCATGAAGGGCTGTTAAAACAGAAACCTTAAAGAGCACACTTCAAAACTATTGCTGTACATTTTACAAGATACCATTGCAATTTATACCGATTCATACTCTATACTGCACAACCTTGCGTGTACATTTTTCAAGAACGTTTTAAAATGAAGCTTGTTTATAGTCAGTTGCATGCCATTTCTCTCATGTCACATCATGTTTTGTTTGATTTTGATCTATGTAATGTTTTATTTCAGTATGGAAATTGGTAATAATGGTTATTATAATGAACATTTAGAAGGTATCCAAAACCCTGTAATGGCAAGGTAATCAGAACCGTATTCCCGTACACCCTGCGTGTGTTACGCTAATAAATTGCATGCGTTGGGGGAACAGATCGATTGAGGTGATAGTGACGTGTCAGAGGTCTGATGCATGCACGGTTTGAAGTCGCCCTTTGCACAAACATGCACCTAGGAGTTGGATTTTTCATTTTTCTTATTGTTACACTAGTGTTTGCATGCTGGCTAACTCAGTAGCAGTAATGTAGAATTTGTGTTTTGCATTAAATTTGAATTTATATTAACACATGCATGAGATATTGCAGAATGTATTGATTGGCTGAATTTGTGCATTTCTTCACACAGTCTTCTTGCATGTGACTCTCTCACTCGGCTGCTATGGCTGTGAATGGTCTTTTTCTCTAACTCATCACTAATGGCATGTGTTTCAGCAACAAAACATGTAACAGAGGTCAGGACGGTGGGCTAGAATGACACAGAGCTTGAACACATACGTACACTACCATTCAAACGTTTGGGGTCAGTAAGATATTTTAAATGTTTTTGAAAGAAGTCTCTTGTGCTCAAAATGTGTTTGATTTTAAAAAAAGCTGTAAAAACAGTAATATTGTGAAATATTATTAAAATTTAAAATAACTATTTGCTTTAATATATTTTAAAAATGTCTTTACTGTCACTTTTGATCAATTTAAAGTCTCATTGCTAAATAAAAGTATTAAATTCTTTCAAATAAAAATTGTATTGACCCCAAACATTTGAATAGTGGAGTATGTATTATGTGTCACAACTTTAGACTGAATTTGTCTTAGCACTGATGCAAATAATGCAAGAAGTCTAGAGGTCTTACTGTTATGCCTCAGTTTGTTCATTGATCACAATTTGTTTTGTATGTTATGATTAATTTAGTTCATTTATTTTCATATTCGCAAGTGTGGAATTGCTTGATCAGAATTGAAAATTAAAATAGTAATACTATTTAAGGTGCTATAAGCGATAACAGCAATTCTTCCAGCTTAACACACTCTCTCTCCAAGGCTTCTCCCTCCAATAAGACATCAGCAAACCCAATGTTAGAGAATCTGTATATGGGTCATTGACGAATAAGGTTTTTAAAAGTGTAAAAAAACATAATGGAGATATAATTAATTTTGAAGTTTTATTAAGTGTTAAAGGTGCAATATGTAAGATTTTTGCAGTAAAATATCCAAAAACCACTAGGCCATTATTATATATTTTGTTCACTTGAGTACTTACAATATCCCAAATGTTTCCAACTATTTGCAAATATTGAGAAAATGGCAATTTTAACCAAGGCTCCGGGACGTGTGAGGAGCCTGTGAATTGCGTCATACCCGCGTTACCCTCGGTTTCTGGTTTTATTTTGTAGAAACCATGGAAACACCAAAGACAATTTAGTATATTACATGTTTTAATAGACAAGAGAACAACTGTTTTGATATATTTATAGACAGAAAACTAATTATTGTTATGTAGCTCAACACGTTTAGTCTTAAAAATTTACAAATTTTCTTGATTTTTTTTTTTTTTTTTTTTGCGAGTACCATGCTTTACCATGCCTCAGAGAAAAACACTATTTTGTCAAGTGGCTAACATAGCATAATCAGATGCAGCTTTATTTTTAGTAATCAGTAATACAGAATTTTCTCCATCATACAATACGTTTTAAAATGAAATGCATGCCATTTATCAACACAAGCCATCCAGCATTAAATATGATATTCTAATATCGATCCATTTTACTGCATTGTGCAACAAAGTGTCTCACAGCAGTCGCCGAGCGAACGCACAGAGTAACGTTATAACATCATTTTCAACACTCTCAAATGTATCTAATATGATAAACAGAGCTGCGTTACCTCATACTCATGACCGGAAACGCGGAATCGGCGCCGGCGACTGTGGCATAATAAATGTCCCGCTGCTCGTGAGCCGTGTTTTGCGCAATCGCTCCAGCGGCCTCGTTCAGCTCCCACAACACTGCTCTGCTTTATACTACAATAACGTTAATAATCGCATCCATGAATGTCCCAAGTTTTACAAGATGGACAAAATTTGTCACCAAAAAAGTCATTCGGTTTAACCAAAATTTCGGGTTTTACTGAATGACACTTTTGGTTATACCGAATGACAGTATTTTCAAACAATGCTAACAGGCTGATATCTAGCTAGCTAGGTAGCAAAAGTTTTTAAAATATTACAACATTTTCCATATTTTTTATAGCAGTTGTACCGAATGACCTGATGTTTCGGAACATGCGTATGAGCAAGTGAAAACATTCATTTATCAAACAGTTAAGAGAGAGTTAGTAAATTTGCTTCATGACCATGTGGTCCTTTGCAGGTGTCTGAATGATGGCACATCCTGTCACATGATACTGACCGCATGACATGATCCAAAATGTTCCCTTTATATTGGTTACTCTGAATGACATCAATGAAATTATTTTTTCCGGACATTCTTTCTCATAACAAATCAACGATTTCTACACATAATTTTAATACCATTTTGCACTTTGTTGATAAATGATGTTATAAAATCATGCCAGAATAAAAAAATATTTACATTTATTAAATTTCAATCACAAATGAAGTGGCTGTATTGGCCTTTGGACAGTTAAACCGAATGACCTTTTGACACTTCAAAATCTTTAAAATACCTTTATATGTAGCAAAATATAATTAAAACCTTTTGGATTTGATAATTGTACTACCTTATATACTTTGGATGCCATATCTTTGTTTTTATCATTATTAAGAAAAATGATTCGTCACGTCATTGACCCATATACAGATTGATTATGGGCAGAGTTTCTGATTGACTTTTCTTTTTTACCCAAGCACTATCTCAGATACATGTGATTTCTCAGGAATCATGTTTTTTTTTCTGTCAGGTAGTACATTTTATGTGTGCCATTCCAAACAAAAATCACTTAAAGCACCTTTAATTATTATTAGTAGTGCTGTATGTGTCATTTTGAAAGCCCCGTCCTGCTCTCCTATAAGAATGATGGGTTAAAGATGGATGGAGAAATGATGGTGGGCACCTAAGGGGTGCGTGTGGATGTTAATACACTATGACCCTGACAGTTTTTCCTTTTGTGCCTCAAGCATCCCAACCTATGACACTATGACTCGATTCCCACGGGCCTCTGCGCCCCCGCGCCATGCTGACTGGTGACTCTGAGGAGGACGCTTAGTTTTTTAACAACAGAAAGGTACTGGGAGCTGCAGATGAGGGCAAATGGACTTGATCTTCCTTTCTAACAAGCATGTTTATCTTCTTCCTGTTCAACTAATTACATAGACATTTTAGTATTTGTGTGATTTGTTTCCTAACCTTTCACTCTTGATTATGTATCATCTAGTGATTGTCATTTTCTGTCATTACACCAAGAGCATGCTTCATTTTTGCATTCTCTTTCCATCTTCAGAAGCATTCCGCCTGGATAACTGCTGACAGTTCTGCCAAGCTTTGTGTGAATTGTGTTTTTTAGGGTCCATCACTAACCACTGGCCCGTATCATTGTGATCCGCCAATGTTTAACTTCAAACATCCC
This sequence comes from Megalobrama amblycephala, assembly GCF_018812025.1. Lineage (NCBI taxonomy): Eukaryota > Metazoa > Chordata > Actinopteri > Cypriniformes > Xenocyprididae > Megalobrama > Megalobrama amblycephala. Next base: position 17,888,720 of record NC_063066.1, on the reverse strand, counting down.
TGACAGCTCTGCAAATAGATAGATGCCAGCGCTCACTGTGTGTTTTGTTTCTTTACTTTGGTCTAAAATCTCATCTCCCGTCTCACGTCTCATCTCCACCAGTTCATTCGTATCACTCTTTGCCATTTATCATTCATCTGAAACTACACAGCAGGTGTAATATTGCAATATTTGTTTCTTTACTCTCACAGTGATATTGGAAACTGGAATTGAACCTTTGTGGAATGTAAGTTGTTTTATATTGGCCTCGTTTTACATGAAACCAGTGCTTCTCAACCTTTTTGACTCCAAGGCCCCCTATTGTCAACAACAGTATTCAAAGGCCCCATGATTTTTACAGTTGTTTGTGATTTACTGGTTAAGGATAAGGATTTCAAAAAATATTTTTACTGAGGAAATATTTTTTAAAAATAGAACAATGTATTTTCTCTAAAAATGCAAAAGAAATTATACCATTTTATTAATTTACATGACTTTTCCGGGTCTGAAAATCACACCTCATATATCCAGTAGCCCAGCTAACAGGGAACATTCTCAGAACTTTAGCTAATGTTCTGGCAAGGTTCTCTCAAAGTTATGAACAAACATTTTTTCCAGTAACATTAATGGAACATTTGTTATCTGGTCTTTAATAATGTTCTCAAAACGTTCTTTATACATAATTCATGGAGCATTTATTTCTTAAATGTTACTACTTGTTTTAGAATGTTTAGAGAACATTCAAAAGTAATGTTATTATAATGTTTGAAGAATGATAAAAAAGAAATGTTTCCTTAAAGGATTAGTCCACTTTTAAATACACTTTTCCTGATAATTTACTCACCCCCATGTCATCCAAGATGTCCATGTCTTTCTTTCTTCAGTCGAAAAGAAATTAAAGTTGTTGATGAAAACATTCCAGGATTTTTCTCCTTATAGTGGACTTCAATGGGCACCAAACGGTTGAAGGTCAAAATTAGTTTCACTGCAGCTTCAAATTGATCTACACGATCCCAGATGAGAAATAAGGGTCTTATCTAGTGAAACCATCACTCATTTTCTGAAAAAAACAAGTTTTAACCAGAAATGCTCATCTTGAACTAGCTAAGCTGCTAAGCGTATTACTGCCCTCCACAGGTCAAAGTTTGAACTAATTGTTATATACTATTGAACTAGCATATTGCATATAAAAATTAGTTCAAACATTGACCTGCGGAGGGCAGTAATACACTTAGCAGTGTCTACACTGCTGGAATTCAAATAGAGAAGAAGAAGAGAGCTAGTTCAAGATGAGCATGTAAGGTTAAAACTTATATAATTTTCCATTTTTTTTTTTTCAGAAAATGAGTGATGGTTTCACTAGATAAGACCCTTATTTCTCATCTGGGATCGTGTAGAACAATTTGAAGCTGCAGTGAAACTAATTATGACCTTCAACCGTTTGGTGCCCATTGAAGTCCACTATAAGGAGAATAATCCTGGAATGTTTTCATCAAAACCCTTAATTTCTTTTCGACTGAAGAAAGAAAGACATGGACATCTTGGATGACATGGGGGTGAGTAAATTATCAGGAAAAGTTTATTTAAAAGTGGACTAATCCTTTAAAGGTCCAGTGTGTAATATTTAGGACAGAGGTGGGGAACGTTGATCCTGGAGGGCCATTGTCCTGCAGAGTTTATCTCCAACCCTAATTAAACACACCTGAAGCTAATCAAGGTCTTCAGGATTACTAAAGTTAGAGGCAGGTGAGTGTTTTTTTCAGGGTTGGAGCAAAACTCTGCAGGACAATGGCCCTCCAGGATCAACGTTCCTCAACCCTGATTTAGGAGGATCTGAGAATGAGCCATTTCTATCTACATACACCACGGGTCCCCTTACATATCAAGTCGCCATTTTGCGCCAGCATGTTTCTACAGTAGCCCTAAACGGACAAACTGCTCTACAGAGCACGTTTCGTCACTATGTTGTTGTTGTTCTTCTTCGTTGGTGTTTTTAGAGGCAGTTTGCATCATATGTTGAATACTCACTACGTTGAATACACACAAAGAAGAAGTAGTAGTAGTAGTCGTCTGGTTTATTAGAAGCAGAGACCGTTCTTTGTATGAAGTAAGAAGAAAACTCATTGCTTGACTAGCTACTCTCTGCTGTCTCAGACGACGACATCTTTGTCCTGTGTCAGCCACCGTAGCTTCTCTATGTGCTTCGAAAGGGAGGGGTGAGCGGTGTACTGAAGGTGCGTTCACGGCATATCGTAATGACAGTAACTGCGAGATTCTGAATGCAGCATGAGCCGTTGGTTGCAATTCTCAACCTCACCACCCTAAAATTTACACACTGCACCTTTAACGTTCAAATGACCAAAAGAAAAAAAAAGTTTTTAAAAAACCTGGATGTTTTGAACCTTCAGAGAACATTCAGAAATAACATTTTCATAACTTAATGGGAAACTTAGCAAAACGTTCTCAGAACATATTTTTGTTTGTTGGGAGGAACCCTAGATCGTTAAAAATGAAAAAAATTAATGAAAACAATTGTTGAGGGGGTGAATTAAAATAAGATTTTTAGTTGTTTTAGTTAATTTGAATGGTTGTTTTGTCTAATTTTAAATCATCTTGAGGCCCGCCTAGTCAGTGGCGAACCACAAGTCCATGTTCCCTGTTAGTAGACATCACATTCCCGTTCTACACCATTGCCCCAGTGGGTCCCGCTCCCCTGGTTGAGAACTTCTACACTAAACAGAATAAAAAGTGCTTCTAACAAAAGTACTGTATGCATTGTACAAGACTAATAATTTTCTCTCTCTGTGAATTTCTTCTTCACCACAGACTCTCTCTGTGAACAGCAGGCTCAGCTCAGACAGACAACATTAAGAAAAGGAAACTCATTATACTTGAAGCTGGACCTGTTGTCGATGTTCCCATGACATCAACCAAGATGACTTTTTAATCGAAATGTCCTTACTATTGTTGTTGTTTTGACTATTTTGCACCCTTATGATTAAAGTACTCTTACGGACTGTCCTCTGAATGAGCTATGTCACATCCTGTCAGTCAGAGAGACTTCAAAGTATATGGCTGTTTTAACTACTACATGTGTCTTTGTTTACAGTCGTTGAGAAATCACATGTGACGGACATAACAATGCGTCAACTGTTTGTTGTTTTTCTTGTGTTTCTTTTTTCTTTTTATAGTGCTTTTTAACATTGTGGAGAATTCAACATATTGAAGTCGAGTCCACTGAGAGGCTGAAGGGATTTTTGTTGAAACAGAGCAAGCCAGCCACCCATGAGCCACAAATATTACACAAACAAAGATGTTTAGGTGTTTGAAAGAATACTAAGTGCTAACTAGTGTTAATATGGTACAGATAGATGTTGTCAAGCCATTTCAACAGTGAATGCATTGTTGCCTTTTCAGATTATTAGCCCGTGGTACGTGTAAGCCATGCCACAAGTCGCAAGAGCAGGTCTGATTAGTTTTACCTAGTTTATTGTGACTGAGAATGCTAAACCACATTTGATACTGATCTCTCGTTAATTAACAGTTTAAGATGTCTGTGTGTTTATGCTCACTTTTGTCCTTAGAAAGTTTAAGATATGATGCATTTGGTTTTATTAACAACACTACAAGATCTTGGTAGCTTTTTAATTTCTCAGTTATTAATGATATTCCGGTCCCTAATTTTGTTGACTGTACTAACCGTTGTTCTAACTGTTGTTCCAACACATTGTTGGATTACTGTAAACTACTGATTATTGCTTTTTGACACCAAATCTTCTTTCATTGTAGGTCTCAGGTCTTAGGGCTTTTTGTTTACTTGATATACTAATATTTGTGGATATTCATCTGTTGATTATATGAACTTGCTGTTGGCTTTAAAGCTAGAGAATGTACATTTGCTTGTACGAGAGCAAGGGAAGACCACAGAGCCCCTTTACGTCGACATTTACGGAGCCTATTTAACGCTGTCATAGTCATTGACAATTATGCCACCAAATATTTCAGCTGTTCAATGTTAGAGACGTTATGTCAGGTGCTACATATTTTTGCTCAGATCCTTCACACATTGTGTATATGACAGTGTTATCAGGGCCTCAGGTAAAATGTTGTACTTGATTTATACCCAGAAAGGTCCCTTCACCTCACAGTCTCACTTGTTTTGCCATACCACACGTAGCATGCGCATACTTGGTGTTCAAGCTTGCTCGAAGATGTTTAGTTGTGGTGGGCCTGGTTGTCAGTGCCGTTGGTTTTCAAGTCCATGTGGTTAGGCTGGCTAAAACTGTACAATATTGTGAATAAAATTTCAGATGAAAATAACTGGTCTCTGGTGTTGTAAATTCCCAATTCAACCACTGTACATAGCATTCAAATTGAGTTAAAATAAGATTAGTTACAAGAATAAAGGGAGGGTATTTAAAATAAAAAAAAAGGAAATATTTTAATTTGTAAACAGAATGTTTCTCAGAGTATAGCTTACAAAGCCTACAATGCCAGGAAAACACAAAACCATTTGATATTTTTCTGGTGAAAAAAAAAAAATGCTTCATGCCTTAAAATAGTTTGAATGTGACTCTACACCCTTGCTTCATTTAGTATATGTGGATCCATATGCAAATATATGCAATATGAATATGCAAATTAGCCCTGTCTCCACTCAATCGCACAAGCACAGAATACCTGATCCACTCAGTCAACTTTACTGTAGTAAATGCTGCACAATGACAAATGGAAATACTGGTTTAGTTCAGCAATGTTTGAACCAGAAACTGATTCAGAAGAAGTGGAAGAGTGAATTGTACAGACTCGTCCACAATTTTGATAAATGAGAATGGTAGGCCTGCGTTTCATGTATCGCTCTCTACAACGTCAGACACATAACCTCTTTAAGAAGTTTTTTTTTCTATAACATTTTGTCAAATACTGCATCACTTCATTAAAATGTGTGTATAGTGTGTCTAAAACCAACACTATATAGGCTATATATCATCTATTTCTGTCAGCTGTCCCTATGTGTTAAGCTGAGAAACTCTACTTGTGGAAGCCAGTAAAATACTTCAAAGAAAGCCAGAAAATTGGCCCCTCACACACCCACAGAGCCTTTGATTCCACACAGTTGAGCTGATTTGTTCTGGAAGTTTACATTTCAATTTCAATATGTGCCTGTCATGATTCTGATCTTTCGTGCAGAACAGTCAAAATTTCTACACCCAAAAAAAATTAAACTTCTGTCATTAATCACTCAACCTCATGCTTTGGTCCAAGACGTAGAATCTGTGATTCCGAACTACAGTATCCACAACAGTGTGGTGACTGACAACAAACATTAGATTCATCTGCGCTGAGGAGCCGTGCCGATGCACAATGCATGTAAAGATAATTTCATAAATAACTGCAATTGCAGGTTTAAAACAGAGATGGCGACAAAGAGGCATCAAGGTCCTTGCATTAAGGTTCATATGATATTTCATCATGGAAGCCCAGTACATTTCTGCCCCAGAGTGAAAAAAAATTTAAATGAAAAGATAATTTTATCTTTATGTCATGAATTGTGACTTCATATCTCACAATGTAACCTTTTCTTATTGTTAACTTTTTCTCACAATTACCTTTTTTATTTTTTATTGTGAAGTGTAAGCGGCTTCAATAATTTAGTGACAGAAGCAGATCACAGTTTGTCACATTTGAACCAACTTGACTGGCATACGGTCATGCAAGAAAGTCCACTAAACGGTTATAGTACTCACATAACCCAAGGTTAAGTATTCTTGATGGAGAGCATGGACAGATTGTTTCCCAACATCATAAACAAAAAAACACAACAATAATAACAAAAAAGCGTGACTGGAAAAGTAATATAGCTGTGGTGTACTGTGAATTACGCAACAAATGTGGGAGAAAGTTCCAGAACTGAGTGTGTAAAGGGCTGCTTTCAATGTCACTTTTTCTCAGTTGGTTACATATGTGTTCCTGCTTCTCATTGACTTTCGCCAGACAGCCATGCAAACAATACACACCCCCAGGCGAGAAGCCAACTTTTGGGACAGCTTTTCTTTTTTTTTTTTTTACCCTCAAAATACCCCTTTGTGACCAAAGCCTTTAAATAGTGGAGTCAGAAGTCTCTCCACCAATGTCAGCGACTCACAACATGTGGACAATCACAAGCACACTCCTGCTAACATGCTGCCTCCATGCAGCTCTCGCTCAAACCCAGGGTCACGACGATGATGAACCAGGAGACAGGAGGAACGTTTGGGAAGATGTGGTTGAGTTTCTTACCAAAGGTACCAAAGATGAATGCTACATGAGTGTGACAGGACAAAGGGATCTGACTAAGCTCCGCATCATTTGCCAAGGCCTGGAACGTTCGTACTGGTGCGAGTACCAGGGCAAGCCTCATGTCTGCCGCTCTTACAACAAAAATCCAGTACATTATTACAGGCAGATCATGTGGGACCTCCGCAAGCTACCGCACGCTTGCCAGGGAGGACGCGTCTTTAAGCCACTCATGTGCAAGAGAGCATCCGACGAGGCTCAGATGGTCTTCAAATCTGCATCCTCAGCAGACGCCGTGCCAATGGACAGGCCCTACAGACCAGCCCCTATCAGAACCGAGCCGATGAGGCCACAACAAAGACGACGAGAGCAGAGGCCAAAGCCTACTAGACCACAATTAGGTCAGGACCAACTGAATCAACGCAACTCTGACAAAACCACCATTCAGAGGGAAATTATTACACCTACACCAACTGTGCCACAACCAACCACACAGGTACCCATGAGTGAGGCCAAGAAACTTGCTCAGGACTACTGCTGGCGCTCCTTTAATGGTGTGTGTTCCTGGGTCATAGGGTGGTTCAGAAACTAAGGACAAGGTATAGTAATTTTTCAATTACCAAAAACAATATAAATGCATGTATGTATATAATAAGTTGCTGTAAATCTGAAAACTGTATCTAAAAAGTGTGTGTCCTCTCTGCAGTCATTCACATTTCCGCAGACAACAAACCATGAAGGTTTCGGACTGACAGAGACAAATGGAGGTGTGTGTTAAGACAGGGATTTGGAAACATGAAGGGTAAACCTTTCTCTACAATATATTCCTATGTATTTCAAATGTAAATACTCTAATGTACAATGTATCAGACTAGACGAGATTGCAAAGCTAGTTAGCAATGAATTTAGCTGTTGAGCATAATGCTGCCAACTGTGTTGTTTTCCAATCCATAATCAACATGATGAGGAACTTATCATGTGTACTGTGTATTAATCCTTGCAATGTTATATTTATGAGTGCTGACCAATTATGGGTCAGCATTTCACTTCAGACTGTAATATATCGGTGAAAACTCATAATGTATATTGATATGTCTCTGTCTACTGCAGACTTATTATAGTGATGTAGGTAATACTCGTGTGTATAAATGTTTTTGTGTATGTTTTGAATAAATTTTGGCTCTTTTTACCTTTTCTTTTTGTGTGGGAGTGATTTTCTTGAGCGTGACAGCAGAAGGCGCTGTTGTGTTTGAAAGGCTTCATCCCTGAGAAAGATTGTTTATGTAGGCCTAGGGCTGGAAGTATTTATTTCCCATACAAAATTTTAATAGTAACCACAGTTTCCACCAAAATGTTTTCTAAAATTATATGATAGGCTATGTATTTTTTAACACTGTTTATTATCGTTATGAAAGCCTATATCATTATTTCATGCTAGATGTTGACTAAAACATTAGGCCTAATTATAGCCTATAGCCCATGTCGGAGAAGAGGGCCGTTTCAATAGTGCACGGTAGGAAATTCATTTCATTTTCATTTTTAAAAATACAGCTACATTGCTAGCTGTTGATGTACAGTCATGTATGTTTGGTCATTGTTGCATAATTGTGCGTCTTTACACTGAGAAATGAGAATTAGTAGCCTATAATTGGACGAAAGCGTCCATTGTTGTCCTCATTGCCTGCTCTTTCTGAGTCTGACTGTTCAAAAGAACCGATTCGCCAAAGCAAATCTGAGGCGGACTTCATATTGTTATTTACAGTTGTAACAGTTTCCAGAACTTTCATATATTAACTGCACTATACCTGTTCAGTTATGCTCTTTAAATAAACTAAGACATGCCTTATCAAGTCAATAACTTGCCCTGTTGCCCAGCACAAGACACGTGCAAGAGGGAGGTGCGTGCGCGAGATACTCTATAAATGCCACACAAAGAAACTTACGGTGCAAACCACACATTTCACTGCTCTCGTGCATTGTTATACCATATCAGTTGATCTATTATCTATAAAATCATCTGTGACTACAAATGCCGCGTCCGGCTTTCGATTAAGTTCTTTGAAATTAATTCCGATGAGGACATGATGCGCGTGACAGACATTGCTCTCATTCTGATTTTCGCCTGTATCGTGCAACAATTCGTACAGGTGAACAGCCTGAGAGATAGAGGGAGGAGAGCACAGACAGATAGGAAGGGGAGGGTAAGAGGTCAACGGAATGAAAGTGGCCTAAAAGGGAGATTCTCGCTGAAGGATGGAGCGCGGTGCTCGTGGCTCGCTGCGCGCGTGGGTGATGCGTTTGAATTGGGAGTCACCTGCAAAAACGGGGCAAAGACTTTCGGCTGCGAATATGAAGCAAAGCCCGCAACCTGTCAGCAATACGCATCCAATACCAAAGCTTATTGGAAACAGATCGCCCGTTCGCTGAAAAAGCAGAAGAGATTGTGTCGCGACTCTACGGCGATGGTCAAAGCCGGTATGTGCAGGAGCGCGCCCGCGGATGCGCACTTCAGACTGAAGGACGCGCGTCCCTCCTCCAGAGTCCCGTTACCGACGCCCGCGGGGAATAACCACTGTCCTGACCGGATCGAGAGACTGAAAGTGGCCGAGGAATACTGCAGCAGCTCCTGGTCTTCACTGTGTACATTTTTCTTCTTGATGCTTGAGAATGATGAATGCTCATGATTGACTTTGAAAGAACTTTTTTCAAGGCCATTTTTTTATATTCCATTGATATACTTCTATATGTAGGGTGAATTCAGGGTGATTGGGACACTTTTTCACCCTGAGTTCACCATATTTATGAGAATAAAGTTTTGTAAATGTTTCTCGAAATCAGTTCTGCTATATAATGTTTTGGTATGTCTTACAATTGGGAATAAAAATGACATTTTCTGACTGTTTTAATTATTGTTCACACTTGTATTTTTCCTATTGTGTCATTTCTGCATTCATCATAGGCACTTGTAAATTAATTCCATTAAACATGGTTCATAAAAATATCACAGAGCTCCACAAGAAAAAAAAATGTCTCAAGAAACATTGTCAATATAGTCCCCACCATGATGTGGGGACTATATTGACCTCTGTGTGTTTGGTGTCTAGAGACCAAGTGGAGCACAAATGAGAGGGAATTCATACTATATAAAATCGGTTGCTTACTGGAATAAAATGCCTTGATTTTCTGTTTACAGTAATCTCTTAGAATGTTCATGACAGTTTGGAAGGGTTGTGGGTCCAAGTGTGGAACTTATTACTTTACTCTTATTACTTTGACCCAGAAAAATCTCAAACCTAATCCTATTGATGGAGGAATTTAAGTCAGTGTGTGTGTGTGTGTGTGTGTGTGTGTGTGTGTGTGTATGTGTGTGCGTGTGCGCGTACTTGTTTAACTTACAAATTTCCCCACAAGGATAGTAAAACCTGAGATCACCTACATTGCCAGCAGTCCCCATAAGGGAAATGGATTAATAAACATACTAAATGGTGCTTATTTTAAAATGTAAAAATGCAGAAAGTTTTCTGTGATGGGTAGGTTTAGGGGTAGGGTTAGTGTACCAGGACAGAAAATACAGTTAGTACAGTAAAAAAAAAAAAAAAAACTTATTTTATTCAAGGTAGCTGCATGCTCAAGGCAACATATATTAAGTAATAAAAACTAGAACTAATAAATAAAATTAATGAATACTACATAGACAAATAAAAAACTAATATAAATGACAAAAGCACACTAAAAAATGAAATAAAATGTAATTCAAAATATTAATCAAAACTATAATAGTATCATTGATACTAAAATAACACTGGTGCAAGTTTTGTGTAAATGTTCTTGTGTGCATGAATGTCCATCCACATATTGAAAAATCAGCCTCTGCTTCACTTGTATCTTTAGCTCAGGTGAAGAGTGTCATTAGATCTCCAGTTTAACTGTAAAAGTAACTGCAGAAAAGAGCCCATGTTTAAACCTGGAGAAATGTCAAGATAACTTGGATCAATAAAAGCCTGAAATCAATCTGTGATTTTTTTTTTTATCCACCCCATTTGGCATAATTAGCTTTGTTGCAATTGGAAATCTTTCATTTTGATGTTGTATTACAATTTGCTTTTACAGTTTTACTGTTTCATACGAATGACAAAAATTCTCTGAATCTCATAAAGGGTTTGAATATGTTCTATGAAAGCAGTAAATTACTGTTTTGAAACTTCAGATATAAACATATTCTAGGATGCGGCTCTTTCTACAGTATGTTGTGAACCAAAACACTCAAGCCAACAAAACTGATTTTAGCATCTTGTGGGTTTCTGGTAGCCAACACACTCTCATGGCCTCTCCTTTCCAAAAACAAAATCGCAGTTTGCTGACCTTTTCATTATGTCATTTAAAGAAAGCATCAATAGGTACATTTTTGGACTCATTTATGAACTAAGATTTGCTGATTTGAGTGAAATGTGATTACTAAACTGAAAACAGCAACAGGAAAATTTAGTGGAATAAACTGTATTATTTTGCCCAAGGATAAGCTTCCAACAGGTATTCACATGAAGAATTAATTTGCTCATATCGTTGATAAATAATGTGTTGCGTAACATTTTGGAATGAAAGAATGACCATTGTTTAGATTTCAGCTGTTTGATTGAAACATGGATATCTTTAATAGAACCAGCTATCAAATATCTTTTTATCTATTAATGAAGGTGTGGTGTTTACTTATGTGTATGATGCCAAAATGTCACTTAATATTCTTCATGCTTTCAACTCCCACTGTGATTAATTCAAACACTGCTCTCGTGTTACCTTTCAAGGGGATCCTTTACTTCCTGGTGGCTCCTGTGGGGTGGGGCTTCATGAATGGTTTCCATGTGGACTGAGGTGGCCTGATCTCACACCCTGACATTCTGAACTCTGATTGGTTAAAATAATGACCTTAATAAATTCCATCCTGGAAATATTGGAGTCCTCCGGAGAACTTAAGGGCTTTGTGCTGAGAGTGCCAGTGTTGGGATTTAGTAAAGCGATTTAGAGCTTGTTATCTGCACACACGCACAATCCACATACCACACATAATAAAACAATGTGATCTTATAAGAGTCTCAACATCTTTGTAGCTCATGATGCAGTATGTATGTATTTCAGTCCAGAGTTAACAAGTGTGATATTCAGCTGCACGCGGGAAAACAAGTAAAACAATTCAAGTCATTAGTTACAGAGAAGGACTGGAGGAAAGGTTTTGATTAGGACACCAAGAAACATTTAAAGGGATACTTCATCCAAAAATGAAAATTCTGTCATCATTTACTCACCCTCAAGTTGCTCCAAACCTGTATGAATTTCTTTGTTCTGCTAAACACAAAGAAAGATATTTGGAAGAATGTTTGTAACCAAGCAGATCTCGCCCCCCATTGACTATCATAGTTGTAAAAATATACTAGGAAAGTAAATGGGGGGCGAGATTTGCTTGGTTACAAACATTCTTCCAAACATCTTTTATTGTGTTCAGCAGAACAAAGAAATTCATACAGGTTTGGAACAACTTGAGGGTGACAGAATTTTCATTTTGGGGGGAACTATCCCTTTAATAACCGGGACCTTTACTATATAATTCCATCTTCTTCCAATACTTTAAGAATACATTTATTATCAGGTTGTGTATGAAAGTTCTCAATCTTTGCTTAAGTAAAATAATATCTGAGCAAGCACATAATATTTACCAGTAGAATCAAGTGCCAATGGTTGTTTTTCACGGTCATTTAGTTGCCTACTGTATTTAGATACAGTAGGCTAATATTTTCCCAGAATGCATTGAAAATCTACAGTAACATACTGTACACAGCTTATACAGTTGGAAACTGTTAAGAATACAGTAACAAGCTGTGAAAACGACAAAATCTACAGAAATATGCTGTACTCAGATTCTACAGCAGGGAACTGTTGAGAACACAGTATAATACTGTGAAAACAACAGAAATCGTTTACAGTGTATGAAGCAAAATCGTTTTATTTTAGGTGAAAAATACTTAAAATTTCCCAGACCTACTTACTACAAAATGAGTAATTTGGATTCATATCAATTTGGATGTCATACTTTGTGTATGTGTATACTAGCAAATAATACACCCATAGTGAAATGTTAAGGTCTATATAAATTTTAAATTCTATATAAGTTATAAACATTTTGTAAGAATTGTGTATACGTTTTCTCTGTTATTTACACTACTGTGCATGTTTTGTTTTTGAAAGAAATCTCTTATGCTCACAAAGGCTGCATTTATTTGATCAAAAATACAGTAATATTGTGAATATTATTACAATTTAAAATAACGTTTTTGTATGTTTTCTATTTGAATATATTTTAAAATGTAATTTATTTCAGTGATGTCAAAGCCGAATTTTCAGCATCATTACTCTAGTCTTCAGTGTCACATGAACCTTCAGAAACCATTTTAATATGCTGATTTGCTGCTCAAGAAACATTTCTTATAATTGTCAACAGTTTTGCTGCTTAATATTTTTGTGGAAACTGCAGTAACTTTTTTCAAGATTCTTTGATTAATAGACAATTCCCAAGAACAGCATTTATTTGAAATAGAAAACTTTTGTAACATTATAATTGTTGTTATTGCCACTTATGATCAGTTTAATGTGTCCTTAATGAATAAAAGATTTATCTTTTGCTGAATGAATCAAAAGACTATAGTTCAATCATGACAGGAGATCTAGGCAGGTGGTGCTGGGGAAGGTGAAGGGCAAGCGAAATCCCATGGCGCGCTGCAATGAACTGATCCGATTCGAAGTCAGGAATAAATAGGTTACGTAGAAAGTACAAAACAGAATGATTGGTCAACCAGTTGCTTTAAGTGAACCAATCAGCTGCTCAGAAGAGTTTCATGACTGAACCATATATATAAATTTTACTGACTTTTGAACAGTAGTGTATGTTTCAGGATCTGTTTTTTTTTTCACATCACTGTCAGGGGCTCATTGCATTAACTAGATAAAAGTGACTTTTTTGTGTTCTCATGGAAGGAGCATTTACTGAAATAGTCTAATTGAGTGTTAACTCCCTTACTTATCCCATCTGCAGTTTTAAATTTGTGTGAATTAAGTACTGTAAATTTGTTTATTTAAGCTTGAGCAAAAGTTATTTTAAAATGTTAATATGTATGTGTGAGGAAATCATCTCAAACACTTTTATTCACAAGAAAAACTGCACTTGATGGGTCAAAATAAACTGAGTAAACCTGAAAGATGTTAGAACAATACTGCCATCTACTGACAATTGTGTTATTTTGAGCAAGTGAAACAAAATGAGAAACTATAAGACTTTACAAAAAAAAAAAAAAACATTAATATGCTATATATTAACATAACCATAACATTTTATTTCCAAAGTCTTCATGCAATTTTGAAACAATGATTCAAGCTAAACACAAGCTAAACCACCAAATTCTGTTAAAGAATCAATACACCAAACATCACACATCAAAAACCATCAAAGAATACCCTCCTATTCTCCAACACTGAAACTACTTTTTCTCAAACCATAAACATAAAAGATGTAAAAATAAACACAAATGAGAAAGCTGAAGATCAGATAAGGACTGAATAATTACTAACTACAGTATTGCTAATCATTACCACCACACAGGTAGAGCAGGGCCTTCTGGTAATCTCCGTCAGTGTCTTCCTAAAAATAGGTACAAAAGCCACGCTAAGATTTATCTGTGTGTGAGAGAGTGTGTGTGTGTGGTCCTGGTATTCCATTCCCTACATTATGGGGACCAAATGTCCCCACAAGTATAGTAATACCAATAAATTTTGACCTTGTGGGGACATTTTTTGGTCCCCATGAGGAAATAAGCCTATAAATCATACTAATTTGAAAATCGAAAAACCCAGAAAGTTTTCTGTGATGGTAGGTTTAGTGTTAGGGGAATATGCAGCTTGAAAATCATTATGTCTATGTAATGTGTGCCTATAATAAAATATCAACGTGTGTGTGTGTACATAACTTGCCTGTATGGTGCTGTAGAGTGATTCTCCATACTTCTTCTTATATATCGCTCTGATGTCCAGCATATCTCGCTCGCTCCTTGACACCATGGCCCTTATGAGAGTCTCATCATCAGTGCCAGCACGCTGTAAATAAACAAACCAATAATGTGTGAAATATGTTGTTTCATTATCATTCAAACCAACACATTCATTTACTAAGCAGGCCACAAGTTGATTTTATTTTTCCACTTGAAGTGTCAGCGATCCAAAATGAACAGCAAATGATCCAATTCCTAATTATCAGTGGGGGAAATTGATGAGAATCTCATGGAAATAAGCCTTCATACCCGCATTGACTCTCGAAGGATTTCAGCAAAATAAGCAGGCACGCTTTTTGCGCACTTAACTAAAATGAGAGAAAGAGAAAAATCAGTTTTAAATTTCAGTTAAAAGGGTTTTATTCACCCACATGTTGTTCCTAACCAGTATACTGCTATTATAGTTACACAAAAACACCATAAAAGCACCTTTTTGTGAGGGACAGACTAAAAATTGCGGTTGTTTATCATTGATAATCTTCACGTCCACCAAATCTCACATCTAGTCTGTGTCCAAATTTAATCCCCTTCAGAAAAAGCAACATTATCAGTAAAAAAAATGTCAGTCTGTTCCTCACATAAAACTATTTTATGGCTTTAGGAGACTTGAAACTTTTTTGTTGCTTGACACGTCCTGGTTGTTGAAAATTAAACTGAACTTGACCTGAAAATTCTCTAAAAATTACTACTTTGTCTTCCACAGAAAAAAATAACACCATACAGACCTGGAATTACATGGTAAGTAAATACTTTTCTTGCATCTTCTGATCATCTTAGTTTGCCTTTTCTTCAAGAAATTAAATCTGTTTTACCAGATAGAATTTTTTTTGGGAGGGGGTGGACTATTCTTTTTTAATTTTCAATATAGAGTGATGTTCAGTCCATCCAAATTGCAAATTAAGGTTATCTTAATCGTGTATGTATAGCCACACTGCAGGGATTTTCATACCCACAGCCAGCAGCAGTGCTTCCAGGTTCCCAGTGCACTCATCTTTTATGCTCTCTTCAATGTCACAGCCGGCAATCTTTTTGTAGGCATCAAACACTGAAACAGGAACACCAAAGCCATTAGGATGGCCCTTCAAGGCCATTCTGAATGCATCAAAAAGCTTTGAACACACATATACAAACACGCACCTTTTCTCAGGTGTTCTGCACTCCTGTTGCCAAGTATGTTGATGAACTTATCCTCGTCCGTGCCAAATTTCTCCTCTCCGGCAGCAAACAGCTCCTGAAACACGATCAACGAACAAACACTTCTAAGGTTTGCAACTTAAACCTGAGGATCTGTTTACGTCTTTTTAACATCAACATAGGCAACTTTAATGATTAATCAAATACCATTGGACACAATTTATAACAATAGATTCAAAACTCTAATTTTGTGAAACACAAAAGGAGCTGTTAGGTACAATGTTCAAGCATGCATTCAGTATAATAGAAGTGGATAGTGATTTATACTCCTAGACAGGACAAGAAAGCACCATACAAGCTCAAACAAAGCTATTGTATGGTTTCGGAAGACTTGAAATATAGTGAATAAGTCATATGGACTACTTTTATGATACTTTTATGGTGCTTGAAAATGAAAATAAATATTGCAGGGCTAAAACAATATGAGGGTGAGTAAATCACAAAATTATGCCAACTAAAAATGAAAGTTTATTTTCTTTCTTTTGTTCCACAGAATCAAGAAAGTCATACAGGTTCAGAACGACACGAGGGATAGTAAATGTCAGAAATTTCATTTTTTGGGTGAACTGTCCCTTTAAGAAATCCAAAGGCCTATATGAGGCAATAGGGTCTAGCTGCAGCCTGAGGGGGCGAGTGGAGCTCCACTCTCGAACAGGAAATACGTCACCTCCAATAGTTTAATTACTGTATTTGCATTATTTGTAAGGGTAGGTTTAGGGTTGGGGTAGGTGTAGACGTTAGTAAAACAAGTATTTGCATTACTGTAAAGGGTAGGTTTAGGGTTGGGTTAGGTGTAGATGTAAGTAAAACGCAAGTGGAGGTGACGTATTTCCTGTTCGAGAGTGGAGCTCCACTCGTCCATGGTCTGCAGCCAGACCCTTCTCATATGAGGGCGTTTAATCATCCAAAAGTGTGACTGTTTTGAACTTTACCTTGGCATCTTTCTCCACTCTGCTCTCATCCACTCCCTCTTCCCTGTTTGCCTGTTTATAGGAACAGAAACATAACCAAGGTGAGAGAACGTCAGAGAAACATCAGCCCTCTCCACAACCACATTTGCTGAGACGGTGCGTGGAATTTTCCCTAACCTGGCAAACTCCGATATTGAATTACCTTCACTTTACCCCTGAGTACCATTTAATCTTCTCCACAACATTAACTCAAGAGCTGTTTTAATTACTTAAGGATGACTTCACTGGTGCTCATGTTATCATTCCAAGAGGAAGCTGCTCTGTTTAATCGCATTACCTTTTTTAGTATCTTCCTTTCTTATCTCTGATCCTACTCAAGACTATGACCAAAATCATATATCACAGTATGAGTAATTTTATATAGGCTATTGATAATGATATATATCATGACAATAGTTATTTTTGCTAGAAATGATACCAGAAATGGTAATCATGTACATTTTTGCTGTTTAAATCCTTATTTGATTGCTTTCTTTTTCTTTTAATTTCAAATGTATCGGATACAAAGCAAAACAAGTCCATCTATAGACGTACCATCCTACTGCATTAGGCTTTCTTTTCCATTTCCATTTTAAACTGAGAACCTGTTGGCTTTTTTTTTTTTTTACCTGTACAAGGATCACCAGCAACCTCTGGTAATGTCCTGACGTATCACCCATTATGTCTTTTTCCAGCTTGCCTCCATGTTCTAGGTCAAGACACATGAGACAGGGTCTATTGACAGTTCACACTTATCTCGACAATTGCTGCTTATTGGTCTGAACTGAGTCTAATTGGAAGAGATCAGTTGTAACAATGATGCCCTGCAGTATCTTTATGATCGAGTCTTCTCAAATATCTTGATCAGATGGCTTTCATGCATTCCCTCACCTGTGCTCCATATGGCCTGTTTGTTTGCAGTACAGACATTAAGGCATCTTTGGGGAAGGGAAACCCACAGCTTACAATGGACATTTACCAAAAGATTGATCCTTACCAACTTAAATGAATTATTTGGAGTGTCCAACGTAAATATAAATGGACGTGGTCAAGCATCAAACTTGCAACGGTGAGATATTTTAAATTTAACCTAAACCTGTACCTGCACAAATGAATATTACCTTTCTTGTAAGCTTTGATGATATCTTTTATCTCATCACATGTCCTGGATGCCAGAATCTCAATTAAAACTTGGTCTTCAGTACCCACTCCCTGTAAGAAAATAAAAAGATAACCAGTCTAAGATTAGATCAGCTCAAGTGTATTATAATGGAATTTCATATAATGGCTTTTTCATTACAATATATGTTATTTTTTCTCATTTTAATTATATACCATGCATTACCTTGATGGCCTTATGGAGTTCATTTGCATCATATATTGCAGGTGGAGCCATGAGGGCCACAATGAGATCCTCTAGCTTCCCTCCAAGCTCAGACCGTAAGTCTTTCACAAGATCCTGTAGAAAGGGACAACATGGGAGAAATAATGAGAGAACATAAACCATAAAACTGAAGAAAATTGAATGCCCATTAAACAGGAGATGTGAAGCTCATTAGCATTTTAACATCGCTTTAGACGTTCATGTCTGCACTGAATTATATTAACATCAATAAGTGGGTGTGTGCAAAACGACGGTCCAAATAAATAAAACAAGTAATCTAGATGTACCGCTATTGATGCACAGCAGTGTTTCTAAATAATTGAATGGAACAACAGTCATGTTTGTTTGTCTTAATTTTGAACAACATTTCTATCGTGTTATCATTCTAAACCTATTTCTGCAGATATACTTAGAGTTAAAAGACATAATTTAGATTCAGAAGATAATAATTTAATACAATCACTCACCTTGCCATGAGCTTTCTTATAGGCTGCTTTTATTTCCTGTCGCTGGTCATTACTGCGAGCTGCCAGTAACATGAGGATGGCATCTTCATCAGTGCCTGAAAACAAAACATCCACACCAGCTTAGACAAGAGGACAAAAGTGAGATATTGTGTAAGTGTGAGCTTAAGATGGTTTACTTTGGTCCACTGATCAGTATAATTTGCTAACATCATGCTTGCTAATTATGAAAAAGTAAGAAAGTCCCATCTAACTGACCATTCAAAATCAGCAGGAAAAATCACCTAGTCCTAGATCAAAAAAAAAATGGTGAACTCTCTAGTGTATTAACTTTTAAAGGTCTGATTTGTTTAACTTACCAATCCCTTTCATGGCTTTGCGCAAAACGTCTGCATCATGCTTTGCATTGAAGTGCACAAAGGGTTTCACACTGCCTCGGAATGCCTGCAGAAAATACAAAATCAAAATGAATGTATTGCAAAAAAACTAATATTAAAGGTGCCGTAGAACGTCTTTTTAAAAGATGTAATATAAGTCTAAGGTGTCCCCTAAATGTGTCTGTGAAGTTTCAGCTCAAAATACCCCATACATTTTTTTTTATTAATTTTTTTAACTGCCTATTTTGGGGCATCATTAAATATGAGCCGATTTAGGCTGCGACCCCTTTAATTCCTCACGCTCCCCGCCCACGGAGCTCGCGCTTGCCTTTAACAGCATAAACAAAGTTCACACAGCTAATATAACCCTCAAAATTGTTCTTTACAAAGTGTTCATCATGCAACATGTCTAATCGCGTAAGTATGGTATTTATTTGGATGTTTACATTTGATTCTGAATGAGTTTGATAGTGCTCCGTGGCTAAAGCTAACATTACACACTGTTGGAGAGATTTATAAAGAATTAAGTTGTGTTTATGAATTATACAGACTGCAAGTGTTTAAAAAATGAAAATAACGACAGTCTTGTCTCCGTGAATACAGTAAGAAACGATGGTAACTTTAACCACATTTAACAGTACATTAGCAACATGCTAACGAAACATTTAGAAAGACAATTCACAAATATCACTAAAAATATCATGATATCATGGATCATGTCAGTTATTATTGCTCCATCTGCCATTTTTCGCTATTGTTCTTGCTTGCTTACCTAGTCTGATGATTCAGCTGTGCACAGATCCAGACGTTAATACTGCCTGCCCTTGTCTAATGCTTGAACATGGGCTGGCATATGCAAATATTGGGGGCGTACATATTAATGATCCCGAATGTTACGTAACAGTCGGTGTTGTGTTGAGATTCGCCTGTTCTTCGGAGGTCTTTTAAACAAATGAGATTTATATAAGAAGGAGGAAACAATGGTGTTTTAGACTCACTGTATGTCATTTCCATGAACTCTTGTTATTTAACTATGCCAAGATAAATTTAATTTTTAATTCTAGTGCACCTTTAATGGAGATTGACGTCATTCTGTTCTTCACAACTAAAAGGTCTCAGGTTAAATACAAATATCATTTGAATTTTTAACAATATTCTGAGTATTTTAAATGACTCGGAGCCCTTGCTGATTGTCAAATATGAGCTTTGGGCAACTTTTTAAAGTTTGCAGAGCAAAATATTTTTATATTGAAACAAAAGCAGAAATTCAGGTTTGGTATTTGCAGGGTTATATTATTATTTCCATGGCTAAATATAAAAATGTCAAACTAAAATAATTAAGCTACTGTACATTATTCAAGACAATAAAAAACATCTGATGACATATGGAGCGGGTGAGTTCTAAATGGATTAGCCAGCGCAGGTGTTTGAGAATATGAGAAAACCTCATTATTAAACCTGCATGCAATGCCTCATGTCTTTCATCATTATCTTATGAAAATACTGAATATCAACCATACAGCAGACAGGTGATATGAACCAATAATTCTATAAAGTGTATGCAATAAATGTGCTCTCAGTCTCAAGATGACCTTTCAAAGGCTGGAAGCAACCAAATCCACAATTCTTTTTAGCAGTGTGATTGTAATCTTTCTAGTAACCATTTAAAAGCTCTGTAAACACCATATATACACACAGAGTGCCTGTAATCCATACACAACTGATTAAAGATAGACAAGGACTATGGCTCGGGTTAATGATAAGTGCTGTGGTGAATGATGTGATAAGGTATAGGGATTGGGTTTAGGGTTCAAGTTCAGGTTGAAGGTTACAGATCAGTTAACCCTAAATCCTTCAGTCCAATTCAATACCAAATAGCTTTAAACTTTCATTGCTCCGATGCTTTCTATAATAATGTGCAAGAAAGCACACAGAATCATGTCACCTTGTAAAACTGTCTGTGTCATAGCATTAAACTTTTAAGAAACAACACATGATATGCCAGCCCAAGCGTTACTAATCCCTTTCTATGTACTACAGTATATGGGGGTTTACTTGGTTCTGGCAGGAGTGGGATGATAAAGCCACAGTGACCTATTCGGTGGGTTTCCTCAAACAGGACTCATCTGCTGTAATCCTATTATCCATCACCATCCATGCCAACGTGGATCTGATAACTTAAGGCATGGATCCTTATATATGGGGATTAATGTAAGTGAAAAACAATCACCTTTTTTTGATGATGATGATGATGATGATGATGATGATGCTAATGATTATCATAATAGGCCTACTACTCGTTTTTGTATATTTGAAGTTAAACCGATAAAAAAAAAAAAACTTTAACAAACATACAAGTCCAGAGTTAAACCCGCAAAATAACACAAGACAAAGTCCTAAACGAGCTTGATTAAACTCATTTATCTAAATAATTTAAAATGCCAATTTTAATACAAACGCAAAATGATACAAATGCAACTCTTACCATTTATACAGGTCCAGGAAGCGCTATTTGGAGCTCTGAAAAGAAAGAGTAGAGAAAGGTATTTTTATCAGACCAATTCAGCGATTACAGATTACAGAAACTCGTTACTCTGAAATTAAAGCTCCTAGAATCGACAGGACTCTAAGACGCTATATAAATAATTCCCGTTTACACATTTAAGTTACGCTGTTACAGTACGTTATCTATTCAGGACAGCGAGCGAACGTACCTGTTGATGTATTCTGTCACCTGTGCGCGAGAGGTCAGACTTCTGACGCGTCAACAGTTGGCGAAGTAGTTGTAGTTGGATGTTGGACACGCCCTCAAATCCAGCTGTCAATCTTATTGACTGACTTGGAGAACAGTTAAGACAGGATAGTTGTCACTGTGGGCTTTATATTCTTATACGTGTCTTTAGGCTATATTTTTATGTAGCCTAACTATATATTTTTTAGCATTTAGGATCCTAGATACAACGGTTTAAATTATTACTGATGAAAATAAGTAGGCTAAATAGTCATAAAAAATGAAGAAGGGGACAGTTTTGTTTTACACCGAAACTCCAAACGTCCGCATGTGGCCAGTATGGACCCAAATTTAGGCACTTGCACTTCTTATCTTTGGTTTTAAGAAAATATACGCTTAAAGGGTTAGTTCACCCAAAAATTAAAACAATGTCATTAATTTCGTTCCACACCCGTAAGACCTTCGTTTATCTTCGGAACACAAATTTAGATAGGCTACTGTTGATGAAATCCGATGGCTCAGTGAGGCCTCCATTGAGAGCAAAGCCGTTCAAACTCTCAAGGTTCATAAAGGTATTAAAAACATATTTAAATCAGTTCATATGAGTTCAGTGGTTCTATCTTAATATTATAAAGCGACAAGAATAGCTTTTGTGCGCCAAAAAAATAAAAATAAATAACGACTTTTTAACAATATCTAGTTTCAAAACACTGCTTCAGAGCTTTACGAATCGAATTAGTGGATCGGAGCCAGTCTATGATCGGAGCGCCAAAGTCACGTGATTTCAGCAGTTTAGCCGTTTGATAGAAGATCTGAATCACTGATTTGAAATAAAAGATTCATAAAGCTCAGAAACTTCATGAAGCAGTGATTTGAAATCGTCCCATCACTAGATATTGTTTAAAAGTCATTATTTTATTTATTTTTTTTAAATATTTTTATTTTTTATTTTTTTTTGGCGCACAAAAAGTATTATTGTCGCTTTATAGTATTAAGATTGAAACAATAAACTCACATGTACTGTTTCAAATATGTTTTAGTACCTTTATGGATCTCTCGATGGAGCCTCACTGAGCCATTGGATTTCATCAACAATATTGTCATTTATGTTCTGAAGATGAATTAAGGTCTTACGGCTGTGAAACGACATGAGGGTGAGTAATGACATTATTTTAATTTTTGGGTGAACTAACACTTTAAAATGTAGTTTTTACACTCTCGTTATTGCATTTAAACAAAATATATGCATCACCGAACAATTAGCCTATGTAGGCCTTTATTTCCCCTGAAAGTCATGGAGTTTTCCACAACGATGTAATTATTGAATTATGTATTACAATTCATATAATTCTAGAGTGGAAATGACATTTAAAACATTTTTCAAATTAAATGAGTCCTTTGTCTTGGATAAAAGCACTCAAAATGGTTATGTAATAAAATAGTTATCAAAATAGTAATATGTAATAATATAAGTACTATTTTCAGCTTTTTGCATAGGCTACTTTGACAAAATTTGTAACTTTTGATAACTTTATAAGCTGAAACTGCTGTTTGTGTGTATAATAAATATATTATCATTGTTTACGTTAGATGAAGTTCAGCTGATGTTTGTCTTTTCTTCTTTCTTTTTTTTTTTTTTGCTTTGAACATAATCAATAGTTTGAACATTATTCACTATAGCAGCTTCAGGCTGTGACAGAAGTAATAACCAGAGCACCGAGCAGCCCGCTCCAAACAGTGAATGATAGGCAATATAGTAGAATTATTGCCTGTGCCTTCCTTAAAGAATTATGCTTTTGCCAGTGACTTTTAATGAGATGCTTGTAGTATTTATACATAATTTCAACATAGCAAAATAATCCTTATTTCGCTGTGTTGGGGTATGTAAATAAAACACACTCCTTGCTGCAGAATAGATTGGGGTGGTGGACTTCCCAAGCAAACAGAGAGCCAGGAATATTAATATTAGACAATTACTAATGCGTCAGTGTCTGAAGTGCACTTGAGTTCACTCATACCGTGTGTCGATATCCCTCATCAAATAAAAGAACTCTGCTGTTTGTTTGGCTAAACTGCTCAAGTACGTATGCAGTGATGGGTGAATTTTAATTTTCTCACTTGACTCATGCACATAAACACATGTGTCTTGCCCTGTGAATGGTGGAATAAAAGCAACAGAGTTGACTTCATTGAGATTAATGAATGAAGATTTTTTACTAGACCACTGATTAGAACTCTGGGTGGGATCTTATGCTAATTAAACACATATGCAAATGCATGTTCAGACAGTTCTTAATAAATGTATGTGCAAATCAAGGTGTGTGAACATTGTCAGTTAGTTAAACTAGTTAGATTTCATTTTGTTTCTACATTTATGTAACTCTTAACATTTTAAAAGACATAATCATTTCTCCTTCTCCATCATATAGGTTTAATTAACTTTATTCACCTCAGTCTGCCAAAGAAACAACAATAAACGACCACTGAAAGAAATGCAAGGACACAGGGGGAAATGATGTAAAAATGTTCTGCTTTCTTTCACAAAGCTATCAGAATATTTTGCAAAACAAACATTATGTTTGAACATTAAACAGTATTGAGTGCAATAGGTCCCCATTGTTAGTTAGCAATTCCAAAAGGAATTCAGGGTTGCGTTATGGAAAATCGTTTTTCATTCAAGACATTTTCTTAATATTCAACATAATTGATTTCATTCTTTGGTTCATAAATAACCCTCTTCATACCAAGGACAAACAGTAGAAAAATCTGTTTTACCCTGAAACTGTTATCAGAGATATTGACTGACTTTTAATTAATCTTTTATAGGAATTTGTGTGTGTAATTTTGTGAGTGAATATTGGCTTTCTACATACTAATATAAGTTGAATTAATGTTATTAAAACTCTGCGTAGTAAATTATGAAAAACATTTTGATATTTTGGATCTAAAATCCTTAAAGAAAACACAAACTTACTACTAAACACAATTGTGTGTGCTGGAACAGATGAAGAAGCATTTGCCATGCTATAGATGAAATTCTGTAAATATCTCACATTTCCTTTGCAGAGCTTTAAAAGTCCTTAATACTGTTTTGCCTTCTTTCATCACTCCCAGGCACTGTATTTTCAGTCACATATTTAATTGTCCAACTGTTTCAGAAATCAGAGCTGTATGTGAATCCATCTAAGTGTCTTTTATCCGACGTTTCTCCCTCAGATCACATGACTTCTGCTCGAACCCAGATGTGGCTGAAGGGTGCTATTGCCTACAGAGTTCCTGAGCTGTTTCAGCAGCATCCACAGGAGAAGTCCCATCAGAAGCAGCAGGACTGAGAAGAGCCCCACATACACACTTAGGTTCCAGCCCCATCCCGCTGTAAGAGGCAAGGATGTGGACGCCACCAGGAACCTCCTTGGGGAAGGCATCAGTTGCAATGAAATCACATAAAACTACTGCAGCTCTTTAGGGAATCCGCTGATGCAGCCGGCTGATGTGCTAGATTTATCCATGACAGGTGTCCTTGATGTCCCTCCCTCCTGTCATTAAATTTTTATTTATAATCCACAAGGAAGCGTGCTGTCTCTTTGGTGTTGTGCAAAATGGGAATGATGCTTGAAGTCCTCTCTGCAGCTGCACTCCCTCCTGCTGTTATTGAGTCACATTCACTCCCCTTCATCTGCTCCTCTGTGTGTGATGATCAAATGTTCCTAAAATCACCTACACCGTATGGTGAGAAACAACAGGTGAAAATGTACAAATGCAGAAAGATTTGTTTGAGTTTAGAGATTGTAAATAAAATATAGAAAATATCAATAGCCCGGTATAAAAACAACACAAGACAATGGAAAATCCCCATCGTGGTAGAAAAACAAATGTATGTGTTTTGCTTTTGAATAAGCACCCACAATGGATCAGTGTGATTAAACCAGCCTAAAATGGTTTGTTGGTCTTCATTGGTCAGTCCTGACCCAGTCAGACTGGTGTTGGGAGAGACCACCTTAAACCAGCTTGACAAGGCAAACCGAAGTAGTTTTATAGGGCTGTATCAACAAAATAACAAACTAACAAATAATTAAAACTAAAAACCTGTGTTGGAACAAATGAATGAATGAATGTTCCTCAGAAATAAAACAACTCAGCTTTTTAGTTCTATTTTTAGTTTTTTTCATAGTAAGTAGGCTATGCTAACTTCTTTCTTAAAGGGATAGTTCACCCAAAAATGAAATTCTATCATCATTTAATACCCTCAAGTTGAATGAATTGTTGTTGTATGAAAAATTGTTGTTGTTTTTTTTTTTTTTCTGTTGAGCAGAAAACAAGACATTTTGAAGAATATGGGTAACCAAATAGCTGGTTACCAACTGTACTGTTTGGTTATGACATTCTTCAAAATATCTTCTTTTGTGTGCAGCAGAAGAAAGAAATTCATACAGGTTTGAACCAACTTGAGGGTGAGTAAAGGATTACAAAATTTTCATTTTTGGGTGAACTATCTCTTTAATAAGATTTTCGTGAAATCCATTTTCTTTTATCCACATTTCAAGACTGTTTTATCAGGTTTTTAGGTTATCAGGAAAAAAAATAATGTTCAGAATAAATTGTGTTCAGATAATTTTTGACTTGAATAAAAATAACATATATAAAAAATGAATAATAATAATATATAAAATATATAAAAAATATTTTCTGTGTTGTGAACAAATCTCGTTGCTGTTACCATGGTAACCAGAGATGGTTTGGGTGACTGACAAACATGGCGGCGCTGCAAAGGAAACGTGTTAGCTGCAAACAAAAACAATTTTGCTGCTGTTGTACTTAGTTAGATTATTATTTTTGTCCGCGAATCGAAGCATATTGTTTGGATAAATGTCTACGAATAGGCGGAATGGGGGTTGCTACATATTAACACATTAACGCGACGTGAATCATCTTGTGAAGCGAACAAACTAACACAGCTAACATTAGCCAGTTCATCTGCAGCAGAATCAGCCACTAACTAACTAATCCGCAGGATAATCCAGTCAGTCGTGACGACTAGGACCACTGTGTTATATGTCTATTCGAAAAGCTCGAAATATATATTTCGTTTTCAAAGTAGCATCTTTGGGAATGAATTACAGAGAACTACACTGGAACATCTTCAGTTATCAACGCTAAACAGAAAACACAGTTAACCTGTCATAATACAATAGTATCGGTGGAGTGATTCTTCTGATAAACGAGATGGAGTTAAATTTAAACCACGTTGATTATCTCCAGGTAAGATGTCAACATTTCTATATGCAAACAGTTGTATAGTAGTGGCCAAAAGTGATGTCCGGAGGGTATTATATAGTTTTAATGACACTACAAGTTCGATTAAACCATCAAAATATGAGTAAAATGTTTGTATCTATTTTTTAAATATGAGGGAAGAACAAAACATTAAACTTGGCTAAGTTGTTTATCTAAGGGCAAACTACAGCTACAGGTTTCATTTTACTATGCAAAAAAAAAAAAAAAAAATGTGTAATGTTTCATTGCATTAACACAAATAAAACAATTGACTCCAAGCACAACTATGCAATATGCTTACAAAATCTTTAACAAATTTTGTAATATTTGAATAAATGGTGAAGATTGCAATTGTTCTTGGCTGGACATCACTTTTGGCATCTACTGTACATCTGCAGTGATGACAAATATGCACTTGGACTTTTATTGGTTTATGTAGAATACACACTTGTGAGGCATGTGGATGAGTAGATTATTGACATTTACAAAGTTGATATATGGGTGTAATTGTTAGTTTAATTATAAGAATGAAAATGTATAAATGGTTATGCCATCTTTGTTTTCTCAGGTTGGAGTGACATCTCAAAAAACCATGAAACTCCTCCCTACTGTGGGGCGAAAAGCAACTCAGAAGGTATATCTGCATCCCTTTTGAAAGTGTAAATCAAAATCATCAGCGTTATCTGTTCTCAGTACTAGCATACCTCATATAACACAAATAATATTGATCATACCTCACTTTACGTACAATAAATTACATTGTCAGTAATCAGTAATTGCATTGAACAGAATATTCTTTTAATAGAAAATTCCATCTTAAAACTGGCTGAAAAATTAGAACAAGGTAGCTGGAGATTAGACTCCACTTGTGAGAGAGCATGCCATGTCCTATTTATTTGAGCATGTGCATGACATTTCTCCTCTACACAAACAAGGATTAAACATTTGTCTATGAGCATCCTGATGGCTTTACAAACAAAGCTGTTTGTGCTGTTATCTCGTCGTTCTAGTGTGTCATTTTCTCATTTCAGGTGGCTGTTGCAGATCATGATGGTGTCGTGACCTGTTTTGGAATGAAAAAAGGGGAGGCTGTGGTATGTATCAGAAGTGTTTCCTGTTTCAATGTACCGTAGCTATCGAAAGTTTGGAGTCAGAAAGATTTTTTTTAAAGAAATTAATACTTTATTTCAGCAAGGATGCATCAAAGTGATCAAAAGTGACAGTAAAGAAAAGATTATTCAAGAGATTTCTATTTCAAATAAATGTTCTTTTGAACTTTCTATTTAAAAGAATCCTGAAAAATAATGTATCATGGTTTCCACAACAATATTAAGCAACACAACTGTTTTCAAAATTGATAATAAATGTTTCTTGAGCACCAACTCAACATATTAGAAGGATTTCATGAAGGATCATGTGACACTGTCAGTATTCAGTGTCACATGATCCTTCATGAAATCATTCTAATATGTAATGATGCTGAAAATTCAGCTTTGCATCACAGGAATAAATTACATTTGAAAATATATGGAATGGAACCTTATTTAAATTGTTACCAATAAATATATATTGATGTAAACACAAAAAAATACTTTTTTAATGGAAGAATAAATGTCTGTCTTTTTTGTCAGCCTGTGTTCAAATCACTCCCAGGACAGAAGATCTCCAGACTTGAGCTTGGAGGAGCGTTAGGTACCCCACAGGAAAAGATCTTTGTGAGCTCTGGCTCTGAAGTGAGGGGATATACAAAAAAGGGCAAACAGTTCCTTACATTTGAAGCCAACCTAACAGAGAGCATCAATGCCATGTGAGATCTTGCGTCTCGACCGTGTCTATTTCTGTGTTAATGATTGGCAGATTTGACATTGTCTTTTTTTGACCGCATCTCTTCTTGTTTTGCCTTGTTTTCCCACAGGCATGTTTCAGGGGCAGATCTGTTTGTGTGTGCCAGTTACATTTATAACCATTACTGTGACTGCAAGGATCAGGACTACTACCTGTCAGGGGACAAGATCAATGACGTCTTGTGTTTACCTGTGGAGACAGTGGGCCGCATTGTGCCCATCTTGGCCTGCCAGGACAGAGTACTTAGAGTATTGCAGGTAGTCAGACACAACCTCCAGTCCTGTCCATATTTGCCACCCTTTATCTGTACTTTGTTATAATTTTGCAATGGCTGGTGGCCATAATATAATACTCAATACTAGGGCTGGGCGATATATTGCATGCGATTCTCACGCGCATTTTGTCAGTAAAGCCGGTTCCCTGATTACCGCTAAATCGCCATCACCTGCTTTAAAATGGAGCGCCTTTTAATAGACAGAGCCGTAGTTCACGGACAAGCCACGCAAAATCGCGTTCAGTATCGAAGATGAATCGACTTCGATAATGAACCCAATTTTGCGTGGCTTGTCCGTGAACTACGGCTCTGTCTATTAAAAGGCGCTTTAAAATGGAGCGCATTTCATCAAAATACACGCGCATTTCGTCAGTAAAGCCGGTTCCTTGATTACCGCTAATCAAGGAACCGGCTTTACTGACGAAATGCGCGTGAGAATCGCATGCGATATATCGCCCAGCCCTACTCAATACTCAGGTCCGTAGTCATTCTACACTTTGTGCTCCAAACAGGGATCTGACCTTCAGTACGATGTAGAAGTTCCCGGACCTCCAACTGTTCTAGAACTTCTTAACAGAGATGGAGGTATGTGTTAAAAATATCTTCATTCATTTTAGTGTGAAAGCGTGTATTGGTTGAGTCCGAGAATTCGATAATGTATAAACTCTTGGTCCTCAGGAAAAAGTGGTGAAGAGGTTCTTTATGGAACAGCTGATGGGAAACTGGGTCTTGTGCGAATAACCAAATCTGGACCAATTACTAGTTGGGAACTGGATAATGAGAAGAAAAAAGGAGGTAGGAAATTAAAAAGTGTAGAAAACTGATTGCTTATTTAAATATTTACTTTAGCTGCACTATTATTTGAGACATTTTAGCTATTTGCTGTGCATTATCAAACCTGTATGCTGTTATTATTTTGGCTGAACTATAATGTCTGTTTTATTCAAAATAAAAGCCGAACTAATTGCACTCATGCTAATCTGTGTTTGTCATTTCAAGGTGTGCTTTGCATCGATACCTTTGACATTACTGGTGATGGTGTAAAGGACATCCTGGTGGGAAGGGATGACGGGACTGTGGAGGTCTATGCTTTGGATGGTTCAAACGAACCAACACTGCGATTTGAGAATGTGAGTCCTTGTGAGACCTTGTCTCAAATTAAATTCTCCCACTCTACAGCTGTGACAATTGTCTTTCTGTGTTTACAAGGTTTTGTCTGAGAGTGTCACATCAATCCAGGGGGGTTGTGTTGGAAAGGAAATGTATGATGAAGTTCTTACAACAACTTACACAGGTTAGCTTTGACTGTTAGATAAAAGCATCTTACCATGTCTTTTATGAGAACAATACTGTGTGGATGATGTCAGTGCTTAAAGTGTCCCTATTATGCTATTGTAAAGGTTCCTAAATTTATTTTGGATGTCGCCTACAATAGTTTTATATGCATCCAAGGTCATAATTAATTTTCTTACATTGCAGTATGTCCTCTTTTCTCACAGTGTCTAAACGGTAAAGGATTCGATAAAGGATTCAGTCTCTCTAAATCTCTCCTTTCCAAAAGGAAACAAAATGCACATTACCATATCTGCATTTCAGCTCCGGAGGCTATCTCAGAACTTGTGTACACAGTTATACAAACAGATGGATGGCATCGGTTGTACTCTATCAATTTGAGCCCAAGTGCTCATGCTTTGGATATGCATGCAAAGTGAATTTGCTTTCGCAATGCAGAAAACAACTCTGTTTTCTGTGCTGTGAAAGCAAATCCACTTTGCATCTCGACATGTTGATAATACAAACCAATCTCTTCCAACTGCAGTATTTGAGTAGACATTGTTCACAGGCAGCCAATGAAGGCCATAGGCTGGCATTATGCAAATTTGTTACAAACCTATGCATTTTGTGCTGGAAATAAGATTGGAATTAACTCGGTTCTTTCTTTTGGGAGACAATAACTCAATATATCGTGCACTTTGATCTTTAAAACTTTGCATTTTACATGCACAAACAGCTACACACTACATGAAAGGTAATATCTGAAAAAGCATAAGAGGGGCACTTTAAAATTGTATAGTTTATCATTCACTTGTGCTGTCTGAGACCTCATAAGCGGTCATGTGGCTGGTTTCCAGGGTGGGTGTCAGGTCTCACCACAGAGCCTCAGCAGATGGTAGCAGGCCCGGGGGATGAGATCAAGATGAGCCGGGAGACTCAGGGCAAGGTGGCCACGCTCCGGTACATCCAGCTGTTTCTCATCATGATGATTAGTTTACAACAATACAAATCTGCTTATTAAACTGGTATAGATTTTAAAACGCTTTCTGACTTGCCTAGTTTTCTTGTGCATGCTTTAGGGCTGAGTTGGAGCAATTGCAGTTGAAAGTATTGCAGGGGAGAGAAAAATACCAGCAGAGCTCTCATTCAAGCACGGCTGTGTCCGCTGTGCCAGTCTTTAGCATCAATGACAAGTTCACATTGTGCCAGGATGATGCCAGCTACAGTCTCACACTAGAGGTGCAGACTGCCATTGACAACCTGCTGCTACAGGTTAGAGCAATACACTGATTAATCCTGCTTTTCTAAAGTTTGGGGTTGGTAAAAACATAAGAAGTCTCTAATGTTCACCAAGGCTGCATTTATTTGATCAAAAACAAAAAGCAGTGATATTGTGAAATATTATAATGCTAAAACACCTGCAATTTTAATACATTTTAAAATGTAATTTATTCCTGGGATAACAGAGTCGAAATTTTCAGCAGCCATTTCTCCAGTCTTCAGTGTCACATGATCCTTCATAAATTGTTCTTATATGCTTATTTGGTGTTTAAGAAACCTTTATTTTTATCAGTTATTCAGGAATCTTAAAGAATAGCATTTTTTTTACATTTTTTAATTTTAAATTTTCAAAGTTTTTTTTGTTGTCACTTTTGATCAATTTAATGCATCCTTGCTGAATAAAAGTATTAATTTCTTTCAGGGAAAAAAAATCTAATCTAAATAAAATCTAACATTTGCTTAAAGGTGCACTTGATTGATTTACTAGAAAATATAGTCTATGGCATGTAAACATAAACAGAATGTTAGTCTATGGGTCCTGCTATATAGTATATTTTAGCATGCTTGGATTACTGCATCAGCATTCAGAACCAGCATTATCCATTTTTAATTAAAGATGTATTTTAAAAGGTTAGTTTACCCAGAAATGAAAATTCTGTCATCAATTACTCACCCTCATGTTGTTCCAAACTCGTAAGACCTTCGCACATCTTCAGAACATAAATTAAGACATTTTGATGAAATCTGAGAGTTTTTTTTTATCTCCCATAAAAAGCAAAGAAATTACAACGTTCAAGGTCCAGAGAAGTAGTAAAAACGTTGTTATAATAGTCAACGTGACTACAGCGGATCAACCTTAGTGTTATGAAGCATCGAGAATAATTTTTGTGCACAAAAACAGAACAAGAAAGCAGCGCTTTCCGTGTTTATGTGCAAACGCCGGCTCAATATTGCCCGACGCTGTTCACGTGAGCACCAGGACGCATAGTGTGATGCTGATGCAGGAGCCCGCCAATATCGAGTCGGCGTTCTGGCGTAGAACACAGAAGCTCTGCACTGCGTTCACTACGTCAGCTGCGTAGCAGACTGACCGGGAAGAGGAAAAATGGTTGAATGAAGTCATTATTTTTGCTTTGTTTTTGGGCACAAAAGTATTCTCGTTGCTTCATAACATTAAGGTTGAACCACTGTAGTCACATGGTCTATTATAACAATGTCTTTACTACTTTTCAGGACCTTGAATGTGGTAATTTCGTTGCTTTTTATGCGAGATTAAAAACCTCTCATATTTCATCAAAAATATCTTAATTTGTGTTCTGAAGATGAACAAAGGTCTTGTGGGTTTGGAACGACATGAGGGTGAGTAATTAATGACAGAAATTAATTTTTGGGTGAACTAACTCTTTAATCAGAGTTCTTCTGATCTTCACTAATTCAGCATCATTTTTTACATATGTTGTAATTTCACCATTGTGAGACTGATGTTTCCTTACATTCACTTACATGTGTTTTTGTACTCTGACAGAGTGATGTTCCAATTGACCTGCTGGATGTTGATAAGAATTCAGCAGTGGTCAGTTTCAGTGAATGTGATTCAGAGGTAATCCAAAGCACCACATCATTAAGCTTACTTAATGATCACATCACATGTGTTTGCTAAACTGTCTTTGTTTGTTCATCAAACCCCACAGTCAAACGGGAACTTCCTCCTCGCCACCTACAGGTGCCAAGCAAATACCACTAGGCTGGAATTGAAGGTGTTTATGTCATTGTGTCTTTCTGTTTGGATTGTTTCCCAATATAATAACATATATTATATTTTGTTTAATTTGCAAGGTAGGAAGCGTTTGAGCATTTGTCCTGATTTTTCTCTAAGGTGAGGTCTATAGAGGGTCAGTATGGCACCCTTCAGGCTTATGTGACGCCAAGGCTTCAGCCCAAAACCTGCCAAGTGCGACAGTACCAGATCAAACCTCTTTCCCTCCACCAGAGGACACACTCAATCGACCATGAGCGGTAAGATTAGAGACGCACTCCTGTTTCCTTGCATTTATCCTGCCAAATGACCTTTAACATGATTCTCTCTTTATCGCCAGGCCTGTGAACACCTTGAGACTGACAGGACAGTTCAGTTTTGCAGAGATCCATTCGTGGGTTGTGTTCTGTCTGCCTGAGGTCCCAGAGAAAACCCCGGCAGGAGACAGCATCACCTTCTATTTTCAGAACACTTTCTTGGGAACACAGCTAGAAGCCACCTATTGGTGAGGCCAACCAATTCAATATTCAAATACATCTTTAAGAAATGTATCCACCAATAAATATTATCTCTCTTTGTTTGCATATGTTTGCTTTTAAAAAGGGCTGATTATGCTTTGTCATTAGCTATGTTTCCATCCAAAGCTGCAAATTTAACCTGTGCGCAAAATTGGAATATTGCATAACACTGTTTTCATCCCATTCATTCAAAAGAACAAAATTGCCACTTTTCCAGGAAACTAGTGAAAAATATCTGTAATAAAAATAAAAGCACTGTGGCTCTTTTTTCATACATCATAAATTACAAGTGCACAGATGAAGCACAATAAACGTTGTTATGTTATCTTGCATTCGAAGGTGAATGCCTGATGTTTGTGAACGCAATCATGTGAGACAGTTCTGGGAGGTAATTATACCCAACCGTTTTGATGACAGACTTTGGCTCAGCCATTTCAGAACAACCAAACCAACATTTGATATGCTGTGCAATGAAATTAGCCCACTGGTTAGTCCAGTTATCCTCTGTTGAGGCAAAGTCATATGCGTTTTTTGTTGCGCATCAAGGAATTTAAGTGGTAAAATCTTATCGGATTAAAAAAAAAAATTGAGCGCATATGCTTTTTATGTGCATTTTTATTAATGCAAATTTATGCGCATGTTGGCAGTTCTATCCAGCATTATTTTGTTATGCAGTATCCCCAAATTCGCATTAAAATAGGTGGATGGAAACATAGCTATTGTCAATTTCAACTATATCTATTTTTGCCAAATACAGTTGGACATCTACTTGATGGAAGTGTTGTGATCAAACATTATAATAGTTTTTGGTTCCTTATTTCAATGGATTCCAGTAAAGGTGAAGGAAACTTCAAATCAGACAACATTTCTACCATATCAATACTGAAGGATGTTTTGTCCAAAGAGGCCACTAAGCGAAAAATCAATCTGAATATATCCTACGGTGAGTTCACAAACTGATCCATTAACTGATGGATGTAGTCTGTTAAATGAGACCCTCCCTTTGGCAAAATCCGATCACAAGTGGTCAGTGGAGATGCATTTGTGTTTCATAATAATACCATCTGTCTTGGCTGACCACTTGTGATTGGTTTACCTGAGATGGATGTTAATACCAGGCCCATAGATTTTTTTATTTATTTAAATTACTATAATCCCAATTCTTAATGCAACAAATATGAGTAATAATAAGTGCTTGCTGTGTTGGTTGTTATGTTGGTTTCAGAAGTGAATGAAGACTCTGTGAGCCATACTCTTCGAATGATTCATCCCAAGCTAGAGTATCAGCTGATTTTGGCCAAAAAAGTTCAGCTTATTGATGCTTTAAAGGTAAAACATTACAAAGACAAACTAAAAAATCTGCCAAAAAACCAAGCCTACTAAGTGTGTGTGTGTGTATGTGTGTGTGTGTGTGTGTGTGTGTTGTATGCAGGAGCTGCAGGTGCATGAGGGGAATGCAGATTTTCTGATTCCAGAGTATCGCAGTATACTGGATGAATCTGCCCAGCTCTTAGAAGAATATAAGAAACAGCCTGCTCACTTAGAAAGATTGTATGGTAAGTAAACTCAGATGAGCACGGAAGACTGTATTTTACAAAATATCATTTTAAATCTGTATTTTGGATTATTCACGTTTTTTCAAGCCCTGTATATTCCGATGCAGTCTTTGCAAATGAAATAATGACACATCTATGGGTAACAAACTATTTTGTGTGTTTTTTACAGGTATGATCACTGATCTTTTCATTGACAAGTTCAAATTTAAAGGACAGAATGTCAAAACAAAGGTTTCACAGCTGCTTGCGATTTTGAACAACTATGAACTCGAGCCGTTGATGGAATTTTTCAGTGAAGCTTAATGGAATGTAAAATTCAGTCACTTTTAAGGAATGTGTTTTGTGAATTTAGTTTTTACAATAAACATTTGGTATACTACATGGATAAAGCAGATTGTACCAGTACAGATTCAAATTAAAATGTTTAATGTAATAACCATAAAAACTATGTGACTGCAGATATTTCATATATTTTTAGAATACTCATTCATTGTCTAGATTCATTTCTACAGAAATAAAATTAAAAAAAATGTATGAAAAATTCATGTCTTTTTCTTGTTCAGTAGTGTCTGTCTTATGTGTTTGATCTATTTTTTTAAGGTATGAGCTTTTAGTGAATCCTGATATATAATGTATGATGTGGAGATTTTTGTTGTGTTCAATGGTAATGAAATAATTTGGAAAAAACTTTGGATCAAGTCTTGGATTTACCAAGCAAGAAGTCAGTTCACTTTGAACAGAAAGTTTCTAAATTAATTATAATTCTCAAATACTAGCCGATTTGATAATGCGAAATTGCTCAAAACAAAGTTACCTTAAGTAAGGCACCTTATATATAATATATAATAACATAAACTTATGTTATAATTGAAGAATTACCCCTATATTATTGTCTTATATTATACTAATACTCTGTAATTCCTGAGTTTGTATATTATGTATAAACCAGAGCCAATGACTATTGTATAAACGTGCCATCGTGATCATCATTATGATTATTATCATTATTGTCCTCAAACAGTTTCAAAATTCCTTTGAGCCAATGACAGCGACTCTTAACGGCTCGCGTAATAAAAGCGGAATTGCAGTTTGAACTTTACGGGCTCCCGTATAATCAATGACGTTTGGGCTTGCTGCGTTCTGATTGGCCCGTTTCAATAGTCGCGGGCTACTTGAACTGAGACAGCCACAATATCAAACCAGGCAGCTGCAAAAACTAACAAGGCGCTGGTTGATTTCATAGAAGCATCTTTTGTGAGCTGTCCGAGGCGCGTAGCGGGGTTTTGCACACCGGCATGGCGCGGTTTCTGTAGGATAGGATTGTTGCATGATTTACTTTTGAATCTCGGTTTTGTAAAACGCGCCTGGCAACTGTTAGTACTGTGTTTTTGTCCGGATTTCAACAGCTCGCTTCTGCCACTTCCGCTGGTTAGTGTGCTTATCCATGTTTATTCGATGTTCACGCGCGTGTGTTGTTTGATTAAAAAGTCAGGATCTGTTTTTAAGTGTTTTCAACCCTCGATTCATCTTACAGGGCGTCTTAAGTTGATCTACTGCTGGAAGGATGTCATCTGTCGGCCAAACACAAGGAAGCGCGGTTCATGATTCAGGGGCAGATATTCATAACCAGGAAAACATGCTTTCAAGGCTACGCGGCGCATCAAAGAATCGGATTGAAAACCGGGAAAATGTCAATCCTAAGCCAGGCAACAGGACTGTTCTGGGCGCCCTGGAGAACAATCAGCGCAGACAACCCGTTCTGCGCGGCGCTAAACAGGTTAGAGCATGCATGGCACATGACTATAAAGTGTGCTCTCTTAAGTCTGTCTTAGTGTAGCATGCATGAAGATATATAGTTTATAATCAGTGTTATACTTTAAAGAGATTTGCTAACTGCATAGTAGATAAGTGCATAAAGATTAGATTAACCAGTAATACTGCTCGCAATGCTTTGTCCCATTGCATCGTGTGTGTGTATATATGTATGTAGGCTATAATATATAAAATCTCGTTCCTTTTTGTTTTCCCTTTTGGGTCAAACGGCATTTATGGCGCCACAAGTTGAAATGAAATGCAGTTAAATGCCCCAGCTCATTCCCTCCCAATGCGCAGACCGCCATTTTATAAACCCATTCTCTGCTTCCATAGTAAACCGGGTTTCTTAAAGGCACCGTTCACCAAAAATGACCTTTTACGTACTCTGATATTCTAAAGTTGTATGACTATACATGTTCTCTGAACCACAAAAGGTGTTCTGCTGAATGTTTGTTACTTAGGCTGTCATTCTGCCTAACATCTCTTGTGTTTCCACAAGGATTGTTGTTTTGGCACATTTCAGCTGTTTCTAAAGTACTGCAACAGGTGCATGTCCAACCCATTAATTTTCATTCTGTAAAGGTTTTTATGGACTGGGGTCAAGTGTGTGTGTGTGTGTGTGTGTGTGTGTGTGTGTGTGTGTGTGTGTGTGTATATTCAAATCATACTATGAAAACAAAGTGAAAAGGTAAAAAGAGTTGAACAGTTCTCATGTTTATTTTTGGTAGCGTTTAATTGTAACTCATCAACTCCCAGTGAAATTAAAATTCATGAGTCAATAACATGTTTTCAGTGCAGTAAGCTTCTTCAGATAAATTGTGTGCCAAATGCATAAATGTAAGTGCCCTCTGAAGAGTTGAGAATATAACAAAGGCTTTTGTTTGGTTCTCTGTGCAGCTGCCTTTAGTGATTTAAATATCATAATCAAAATAGAAATGTTGTACGCACACGTGACTACAATATTTTGCTGTCCTTTTCATGACCCTGAATAAGTTTAATATAAATAACCACTATTTCCGACAACACAAATTGAAATGGGTCAAATTGACGCACTACATAATATGGAAGGCTACTGCAAACAGGGCATATAATTGCCTGCGTAGTTTATAACACTGTTTTTACCAGCAATCTAATAAAATTTTCTCTTTTCAGGTCTCTGGGCCCCAAATAATTGCATGCAAATCTGAAGAACATGGCAGGAGCTTTGGAGAGAAGCCGTCCGCCAGGCCACCTGCTTTTCAGATTCATGTAGATGAGCCTGATGGTGCGTGCTCTAACAAACTGTCTACCCAAAGAGCAACCATGGATTGCTCCCCACTCACACTAAATCCCACCGTAACCCGCCTAAGGCAGCCCCTCGCCACTATCGATCTGCCAATGGAAGCCAGTTTTGGTAAGATATACAATTTCTCTTTCAGTGCCCATCTTGTCTCATTGCTCTATATAAAACCTGTAATAAAAATAAAACTTTTTTTTTTTTTTTTTTTTTTTTTTTTTTTTTTTATTTAATAAAGATTCCCCTATGGATATGTCAGTAATTGATGGTGAGGAGAGGCCCACAAATGTCAATGAAGTCTCTGATTACGCCACAGAAATACACACGCATTTGCGGGAAATGGAGGTGAGGAAATGAATAGACTGAATGCGACTATTACTTTCTGAATTGAGCTCTTCTGGGCAATGCATTAGAGAATATGCATCATTAAAGTGTTTGCTTGTGCTTCCTGTCATGTAGGTCAAGTCAAAACCAAAAGCAGGTTACATGAAGAAACAGCCTGACATCACAAACAGCATGCGTGCCATCCTAGTGGACTGGTTGGTGGAGGTGGGAGAGGAGTACAAGCTGCAGAACGAGACCCTCTACCTGGCTGTAAACTACATTGATCGCTTTCTGTCTTCCATGTCTGTCCTGAGAGGGAAACTACAGCTGGTGGGCACAGCTGCTATGCTTTTGGCTTCGTAAGTATCTTTGCCTTAAAGCCTCAGACTCCACACACACACACACACACACACACACACCCTTCTCCTTGCTCACTTCTCCCTGTTTGACTGTAGGAAGTTTGAGGAGATCTACCCCCCAGAGGTGGCAGAATTTGTTTACATCACTGATGACACCTACACAAAGAAACAAGTGTTGAGAATGGAGCATCTGGTGTTGACCGTTCTCTCGTTTGATCTTGCTGCTCCAACAATCAATCAGTTCCTCACCCAGTATTTCTTGCACCAGCCTGTGAGCAGCAAAGTGGAAAGCTTATCAATGGTGAGACCGCTT
This sequence comes from Megalobrama amblycephala, assembly GCF_018812025.1. Lineage (NCBI taxonomy): Eukaryota > Metazoa > Chordata > Actinopteri > Cypriniformes > Xenocyprididae > Megalobrama > Megalobrama amblycephala. Next base: position 17,849,409 of record NC_063066.1, on the reverse strand, counting down.
CCTGGAATTTCATTGTGTGGAGTTTCCCAATTATCACCTAAAATTGTTTTAACGCCTTTCTTTTTTTTTCCTCCAGTTTCTCGGTGAGCTGAGTTTGATAGATTGTGACCCCTTCCTGAAGTACCTCCCATCTCAAACGGCTGCTGCAGCTTTCATTTTGGCCAATCACACGCTTGCAGGTGGATCATGGGTAAGGTTGCACATTTCTGAATGTTCATAAAGTATGAATATTCTTAAACTAGACTGCTGGAGCCAGTTGTATAAACAGCCATTATGTTAAGACTGTTTTTAGAGCTAGTATGACCAGCTAGTAGGTAGCCAAGTGTAGTCCGTCTTTTGGTGTCAGACTAGACCAATCTGCATTATAATTTCTCCTGCCTTCCCTCAACTTTCTCTTTCAGTCGAGGGCACTTGTTGAGATGACTGGTTACACTTTGGAGGATCTTATGCCGTGCATTCAGGATCTACATCAGACCTACCTCGGTGCTGCTCAGCACTCACAGCAAGCTGTTAGGGAGAAATACAAGGGCTCAAAGTAAGTTTACTTGACCTACATGCCCAGTGGCTGTGTGTTAGATGAAGTCTGGGAAGATTGCTTTTTTTATATATATATTAAAACTTGTCTCTCTTTCTTCAGGTACCATGAAGTCTCTCTCATTGACCCTCCAGAGAAGCTGATGCTGAACTAACCATCCCATCAATATTGTTCATTGGTTCCATACCTCCTTGGGAATTGTGCACACTTTTGATGCTTTATTTCCGTATCTCCAATAACTGAAGCCATAGCCTCAATTTTGGAGGAATGGTGAGATTTTAGTGATATGTACATTTTTATTAGCAGTCCTTAAGGATTGTGCCTTTTTTATGCTTGATACGACCAGTTATTTGTACATTAGGTAATCAAGCATTTTTCTAATATTTCAGTGTTTGTATTCTATTTTTATGAAAGACTCCAGCAGTGCACTTTATCCTTTTTACACTGTTAAAGTGACCTTCCCCTTTTACATCTTAATAAAAGTGCTGCTGGTCTTTATGCTTTGTCTTGTTAATCACTTTACCCATTTGTGCCCAAACTTTTCTGAATGGCTTCATGCATATAGTCCTGTTAATGGTGTCCTATGTGAACACGTTCTGCATTTATTTTCCCCAGGTTTTTTTTTTTTTTTTTTCTTAAACGTGTGAATGTGCAGCAACTATAGTTGCCGGTGGATAAACATGTTGTATGAACCTCTCAATGTAAAATTTGAATAGGAGCATAACATTTATGTATCTAACTCAAATTAGCTGCTTTCAACAGATCAAAGTTGAAGAACATTCAATGCGAACACAAAGTTGCATCTAGCTTATCTCTTGAATATGAAAACGAATAACAAATCCATTTAGTGGTGGAACATGGTGCAGAACAAAGTGCAGCCATTAAGTTGCTCCAACAGAGTGTTGTGAATCAATGTTAAATTACATTGTTCATTAGAAAAAAATACATCTATATGTGACCCTGGACCACAAACCCAGTCATAATTCACACAGATATATTTGTAGCTATAGCCAACATGTTGTTTGGGTCAAAATTATTTTATTTTTTTTTAATGCCAAAAATCAAGTAAAGATCATGTTCCATGAGGATATTTTGTAAACTTTCTACCATAAATAACATTCTTTTTGTGAGTGGATATACATTTAAGGACTTCATTTGGTCAAATTTAAGGTGCTTTTCTCAATATTTAAATTTTTTTTTGCACCTTCAGATTCCAGATTTTCAAATAGTTGTATCTCGGCCAAATGTCCTATCCTAACAAACCGTACATCAATGGAAAGCTTATATATATATATATATATATATATATTCTGCTTTCAGATGATGTATAAATCTTAATTTTAAAAAATCGACCCTTATGACTGGTTTTGTAGTCCAGGGTCACATAAACTAAAAATAATTCATTTATTTTTTTTTTATTTATTTAAATAATATATAACAATATAAAATATTATGAAAGCAAAAAGCACTAAACAAGACCATTAACCTTGATTTATTAACCCATTAAACACAGTGTACCCCATTTCCCAATGATATATGTACTTACAAGTAATTTGCCCACCGGCAACTATAGTTGCCGCTCGTACTTTTGACTAAGTATACAAAAAACTATAGATCTCTTGTAAGATTTGTTTTGTTTGGATGATTCTAGAGACCCTCATGATTGCGTAGATATGTCAACAAAGAATTCTTAATATTAACATGAAAATTACTTTTCTTTGGGAGGGTTTGCCTTCGGTATGCGTCCTGGAAGTAGGGGTTGGAAATTGACAGCCTCATGTCACAGGAAGGAAGTGAATACCTTTTTTTTGTTCTTGAAATCCTTTATTTGGATGTTTTCTTGCATGTCATTGAGACATTAAACATGGAAAACATCTAGAAAAATACTTACAAAAAAAAAATTACAACCATACACTGCGGCAACTATAGTTGCCGGTGGGCTAAAATGGGTTAATACATTTATTGGAGTATCTGTTCACATGAGGTAAAAATACAGCTCTTTGTTAATGTTAGCTCATGTCCATTTAAATATGAAGAGATGCAACTAATTCTAATATTACTAAGTATTGAAATTAGCCTTAAGCTTAAATATTGCATAGAATGAAATGCTATTAAAGAAAGTTAATGTTAACAGAACCTTACTGTAAAGTGCTGAAGAGATCTGAATGTTGAGAGTACTACATAGAGGTTGTGCTGCATTGTCATGACTAAAGCTCAGTGTTAGTTACAATAGACAGTTTAAAATGTAAACATTAAAATGGTACTTCATCCTGGTAATGCATTATAAAAATGGGTGAATGATCTGCGATTGCCTAATTTGACATTTGTTCTGACCTTCATAGCTCACTTCTGATATCTTTTGAAAAGTCATGGTTATGCCTTTTTGCTGGGAATGGGAATGCAGAAATTAGGCTTTGGTCCCTCAATAGGCTACAGCATGACCTTAAGTGTTTTGTTGCCTTTAGTTACCACTCAATTTCTTTAATTCGTTACATGGCAAAATTCCACAAATGTATAGTCCTTGACCGTGTGTTGCTGTAATTTGAACATTACTCAACTTTATCTTGGAATACAACAGCTATCAGCATCCCAAACCAGAACTAAGTTTTTGAATATCATGAATGAGGCAAAAACCTCAAATAGTTCTGCAGACCTACTTAAAATCCTTTATCCCTGAGGAAACATTTCAACCTACAAACCTTTCCAGCATTTGTAATCCTAATTATGAACTACATTAAATCTTAATGTTAAAATATAGATCGCAATATGTTCAGTATTATTGTAACCATATTGTCTGAACAAAATTAGGGTACAACAGAAATCACCAACAATTATCCTTGAATGATCTAATGGTTTTTCTACTACTCTTGGTATTTTAAATGATTAGTTACACATCAGCTCTAAAGTTGATGATACACAGGTAAAACTTTTTGAGCAATGTTGCCTGGTCACTTTCCCATTGAGAATAGGCAACGGATTTCGAGCCAAAGTATCCGGATATAAATTTGTTGCCCATACTAAATGGGAAAGTGCCCAAGCATGATCACTCAGCAACATTGCTCAAAAAGTTGCCCCGTGTATTATCACCTTAAGTCTCAAGTAGTGTTGCACGATATACCGGTACTAGAAAGGTATCGCGATACCCTGCTTTCAAGGGTCAGGTTCTTCATTTTATTAGTACCGGTACTTTGAGTGACAGCTGTATTTCCTAAAGTGCGACAGCAGGGGGCAGTGTGCGTGCAGCACGCTGCTTCTAAGGCACATTGAGTGCGTTTACTCCTCTCAACTGCGTAACGGCTTTTATGGTGACGAAACGAGAGGTATGGTTGCAAATACAGGTGCTCTTGCAGACCGTCCACAAATTGTTGAGAAAGCAGATGCACGAAGCGAAATATTATTTTACTTACATTGCCGACAGCCAGGGCAAGCCCACGGACACCACAAAGCCCGACTGCAAAAGATGTTACAAAATAACGCAAGCGAAGCATCTTGCCGTCAAATATCCCGATTTGTACAAAGAATTTAAAGAGCGACAGGTTAGTGTGATACCAGCATTATGTTTATGCTCTCAAACATTAAATGAGCGTTATTTATTTTACTAGTGCAAGCAGACCTCCGCAAAGAGGTGTATTATTGAGTCTAAGTTTAATAAGTGGTTGCAAAAATAAAATTAATTTAAAAATACATAAATATGTGAAGAGTATATACAGTTATTTTAAACCAATTTATGCTTTAATATTGCCTTATTTACAGTAATATAATTTTTACAATAATCTTACTGTCAAAAACACTTAAATGTATAAAAAAAAAGCATAACAGCAAATAATTTAGAATTTTATTGAGCGTGAAAATAATAAACATTAAAAATTATATTAAATCTAACTTCATGGCAATGAAGCTCAAATCCAGAAGTATCAGCCTGCACACTGGTGAAGAAAGAAGTTCTGTCATATGTTATTTATTTACGTTTCCTGCTGTTTTAGGTTTTTGCCATATTATCGTTTAAGTATCGTGATATTTAAGTTGGGTATTGTATCGAAGTCAAAATTTTGGTATCGTGACAGCACTAGTCTCAAGCAAGCTTGTGCTTACAATTGTTTTAAAGCCTGAAATTAAACCATCATAAATGTTATTTACAATTTAATATTAGATCATAGATTTTATTTATCTGCACAGACCATAGTTATAAACAGAGGCAATAAATATAGAGACAACATGCCTTGAACAAGCAAATAATCGACAAATTCTCAAATGCAGTTACAACTTGCCCTGACAATAAATAGCATTGAAGGCAAAGAACAGTTAAGTATAGGGCTCTCTATGTGATAGATGAGAAACACAGGACATCTGATGACACCTTAGTCACCTGTTCACATGAAAAAGGCATCCTGAAGTAACATCTGAAAGTTAAGGAACTTAAAAATGGCATTTAGATCATTGTCAACATTTGGGAAATGCTTGGGGGCAAGGTACACTAAGATTTTCAAAGTAATCCATTACAATTAAAAAAAAAAATCTTAGCAAGAACATATAAAAATGGAATCAAACTGAAGTAAAGACGATAATAACAGCTGAAATTCGATTTCCCAGTGTCGTGTGAACTCATTAGAAAGACTATCTATTAAGAGCTATATCTATGTACCCTAGCATTTAAGACTCAATAGCTCCTCTCTACCCCCCCCAAAATCAATATCAATATAAAAGCTCTAATGAACTGAAAACAGTTGTACCCCCTTAACAGACAACTGTGCACAGAGATGCATCTTCTGGCTGATTTGTTTTTTGTTTTTTTTGGATTCAGTCTGTCAGATTGAGAGTCTCTCCAAACATAGCAAACGCCTCAGTGCAAAGGAGGACAATCTCTGAGCGATCAGACTTGGCCATCTTGCTTGTAAGTCAATCTTAAAACTGTCCCAATCTGTGAACTGTGTGTAGTGGTGAGTGAATGTTCAAAGAGAGCAGTTAAACACCGGTGGGAGCAAGGCGGCTAATGAAAGCAATGCTGTTGAGGCACATCCTCCTGAAGAAGGCAGGGCAGCTGGGCTTCATCACAAAATGCTCCAGTAAGATCCTCAGCTCGGTGAACAGAGTCCTGACAGGACAAAACACAAATCAAACACTGATACAGTATTTATTTTAATTTTTAAAATATATTTAAATTTTATTATACATTTAAAAATCACTGATCTGATTAAATAGCTTAGATTAACTTCTAACTGGCTTTACATATTAAATTTATCATGGAAATGAGAACAATTTAATTAACCCTTATTTTGGGTATAGTGTGCATCTGTACAAGTAACACTTCAGCGTGTAAATAAGATGCAAGATTCTTACCGGCAGTACGGGTTGCGCCTTGAGGTATAGCGCAGAGTGAGAAACCGATAGTAGATGAAGGGCTGAAGCAAACTGCCCTGGCCACTGTGAACAACAAACCAAAAATCATTCAAAATTCTTTTTATAAAGAAACGGAGCTTGGATTTAATCAAGCTTTTTACCTGTACCAAACCACAATTTTTTTTTGTTACCTAATAAAGCCTACTGTATCATATTTGAAACACAAATACTACTAATAGCATCTACTACATGCCTTCTGTTGTCTGATTTGTAGTTTATACCGTTTTTTTTAATCAGGTAAATGTCCTTTTAGTATAATTCTAATCTGACCTTGAGGTTGTGGTACACTTTTTGCTGTAAGGCCGTGTGTCCACCAAAGCATTTTTTCCAGCGACTAGCGTACTTTTTCAATTGTTTTCAATGGGAGCGCCGCGTTTTTTAAACGCCAGGAGCGTAACGAGGCGCTGAGCGTCTTTTTCGCGCTCAAGCGCTGAGAGCTGGGCGTTTTTTTACTGGTCGCCTCGAGTTGAAGAACGTTCAACTTTGAGTAAAACGATGCGCTCATCACTGTCACTTTTTAGCCAGCCGTCCAATCAGATTGGAGGAAGGGCGGGACAAATACTACACCGGCCAACCGTCACAACATTCTTGCTGTACAACAACATTAACAAGCAGAGAACGGAACAAAATGAATGAGAAATAAATTTTGCTGGTCTCCGAACATACATAGCAAGTAATTCCACATTGTGTCAACATTTTTAGCCTGAAACAAATTACCTGCAAAATCAGTTATAAGTAACAGTGACGCATCCGCAACAAAGCGTCTCAACGGAAAAAGAACGCTGCGCTGCAGAAGCGCTCTCAGATGGGTGTTTTAAGCAGAGCGCCTAGCGTTTTCAGCTGGCTAAAAACGCTTTGGTGGACACACGGCTTAAAATCTTTACTGGTTTTTATAAAGTAAATATAAGAATAACTCTTATATTGTTAGTAACATTTCAAGATGAACACTTATTGGACTGAAGCAACTTAGGTTTATTTGATTATACATACAACATTTTAGAAAAATCATGTTTAAAAGTGAGTATCAAATATGATTATCAGGCTTTTGAGTAACATTTATTTTACATTCTTTAAATCAACATCATTATTGTATTGCACTGCATTGCATTACATGTTTTGCCCCCACAATAAAAACTACAGAGCTTTGATCATAAAACTAATTTATATATCATCTTACAAAGACATATAATTGAGAGATACAAGAGTGACAACTGATATTTATATGCATTTCACGGACTTGTTATATACCGTTTTAGATATCATTGGTTTACAGTATAGGCTATCAGAATTTCAGCTTACTTTTTGTCCATATAAATGCACCAGATTACATATTTTTGCTCAGTTTGGGCCTCAGAATAAAACAGGCGTTTTTCCCCCTCCATCTCTAGTATGAGCTTTATATTCTCAGTATATCATACTGTCTGAGTCATAAAAGCCTGATGTATCAAATGTGATACTCAACAAAATTACGCAAAAAAATAAACTACCATTTAAAAGAAAAATAAGATTTCCTGACTATTGTTTTATGTCAGGCTTTACATGGTTAAGAATCCTCACCTGAAGAGCATGAAGACTGTGGCTGGCATCAAGAAGATCTCATTGCAAGCGATAAACTTTAGGATGTTCTGCTGATTGGCTGTGAGCTTGTTCAGAAAGTTCCTCACAAACATAAGGCTGTTTGGACCCACAGACTGAGGACAGATGACAGACAAAATAAAATTCATGATGGAACTATGACAAAAATGCATCTCAGACAGCTACGCTAATGAGAAAGGCAGAAACTTACATCGAGGACTTTTTTACTGTAGGTGGTGGCGTGGAGAAGCGAGAAGAGGAACACAGGAAATATGCTCACTGACAACACAAGTCAAGGCTGCATGAAGTCAAAATGATGCCATAACACAAAGAAAAGTAGATATTTTCCCTTAAAATATTTCTGGAGGAAGGGGTCTTCGAGAAAGGATACTTGTGATAGGGTAGGAGTTGACTAAGATGAGGGAGTAGAGGAGATAGTGGCAGCTGTCCTCCTGTAAGGCCTGTGCCAGGAAGGCTCTGCTCAGCTGAAAGTGAGGAAGTCTCTGGTGGAGACGCAGAGCGCTGGTCAAGGCGTTTGCCAGCAATGCCCTCTGATAGAAGTTAGCAGCTGCTTGGGGCCTAGACAGAGAAAAAGCAATTATTCTTCTCCCAATCATTTACTTTGTTTTTAAATGAGTGAGCGTGGATGTGTCCTTATTACCCTAAATAGTCCTCATCATAATAATATGATTCTAGGGCTGCGCAATTAATCGTAATTGATTTTCGAATTTGATTTTGGCTTCCAACAATTATGAAAACAAGATAATTGAGGTATTGTGCCATTGCCACGTTCCATCGAACTTCCGTTCCTTCCTAAAAGGCCAAAACTTAAAGCATTAGTTCACTTCAGAATTGAAATTTCCTGATCATTTACTCACCCCCATGTCATCCAAGATGTCTTTCTTTAGTCAAAAAGAAAATAAGGTTTTTGATGAAAACATTCCAGGATTTTTCTCCATATAGTGGACTTCAATGGGGTTCAACAGGTTGAAGGTACAAATTGCAGTTTCAGTGCAGCTTCAAAAAGGGCTCTACACGATCCCAGACAAGCGATAAAGGTCTTGTCTAGCAAAATGATCGGTCATTTTCTAAAAACTACAAATGCTCGTCTTGCACTAGCTCTTCAATGCACCACGCAACACAACGTAATCACATTGGAAAGGTCATGCGTGACAGGTTAATGTACAGATCCAGTGTCTACAAAGCGAATGTGCAAAGATTAAAGGGTTAGTTCACCCAAAAATGAAAATGATGTCATTAATGACTCACCCTCATGTCGTTCCAAACCCGTAAGACCTCCGTTGATCTTCGGAACACAGTTTAAGATATTTTAGATTTAGTCCGAGAGCTTTCTGTCCCTCCATTGAAAATGTATGTACGGTAGACTGTTCATATCCAGAAAGGTAAAAAAACATCATCAAAGTAGTCCATGTGACATCAGTTTTTGAAGCATCGAAAATACTTTTTGGTCCAAAAAGAACAAAAACTACGACTTTATTCAGCATTGTATTCTCTTCCGGGTCTGTTGTCAATCTGGGTTCACGACTCCGCAGTGACGCTGCTGACGTAAGACGCTGCTGACGTGTTATCCGGTGGGCCGAGCTTCGTTTACAGTCTGAGGGAGACGCACGCTGTGGAATGCTGATGGAATCAATTCAATGGAATCAATTCAATGGAAAGGATTCCGGAAGAGAAGACAATGCTGAATAAAGTCGTAGTTTTTGTTCTTTTTGGACCAAAATGTATTTTCGATGCTTCAAAAACTGATGTCACATGGACTACTTTGATGATGTTTTTTTACCTTTCTGGACATGGACAGTATAACGTACAAACACTTTCAATGGAGGGACAGAAAGCTCTCGGACTAAATCTAAAATATCTTAAACTGTGTTCCGAAGATGAACGGAGGTCTTACGGGTTTGGAACGACATGAGGGTGAGTCATTAATGACATAATTTTCATCTTTGGGTGAACTAACCCTTTAAGTCAAATACCCTTTACAAAAAAAAGGTAAAACAACAATGTTGGATGATTTTGAAGTTGGAGGAGAAAATTAGATGGAGTTTTTCACCCTACTGCCTACATCGTGGAGCTCTTTGAAGCTGCACTGAAACTGCAATTTGGACCTTCAACCCATTGAACCCCACTGAAGTCCACTATATAGAGAAAAGTCCTGGAATGTTTTCATCAAAAACCTTAATTTCTTTTCGACTGAAGAAAGAAAGACATGAACATCTTGGATGACATGGGAGTGAGTAAATTATCAGGAAATTTTAATTCTGAAATGAACTAATCCTTTAACATTCTGTTCCCCAGGCGGCTTTCTGTGTGCGCGCTCCGAATTGGAGTCGAACGTGGATAAGCAAATGGGCTTCGGATACGCAGCTAAACGTGTACACACAAAAATCTCAAAATGTCATTTTGGAGAGTATTCACATAATGACAGTGGGTTATGTATTTAAGTAAACGTACACAGTTGAGAAAGAAAACACGTGTGTAACAGTATATTGGATCCGAGCAGTAGCTCTTAAAGTGACGGCAGCTTAATATATTCCTACTGCCATCTGTGTCATTAATTAATAAGTAAACACAAATGACAAAGGAAAATAGGGCTGCACGATTTATCGCACTTAAACCGCACACATTTTGACAAAGGCTGCGATTATTTTATGCGCAGCTTGTCAGAGCTGTATGGCTCTGTGATCAGTAGCAAATGCTTCTCCATCTGAAAGCCAGAGGGTGCTCTTGCGCAAAAACTTCAAATATGCCCTGCCTTAGAAGCAATGTTCCCTCTAATTTTTTTTCCTCGCTGAGCAAAACTTTTCTCTGTTGAGCGCACATTTTGGCCACCTGAGCAAAAACATACTTTATATTAAACCTGTACAATGAACGTAACACACACATCCAAAAAAATGGTTTTATCATGCAACTGTAACATTTAACTTTAATGTGCCGTTTCTCTTTTATTTGACCCTTGATGTAACTTAGTGATTTATTAAATAATATGTTTGAAATTAAGCAGTTCAGTCACTAAATTAAGCACATTTTAGGTTACTTGAGATTTGTTCACATTGCTGTATTAACTGAACCAGTCTTTACCAAGAAATTCTATTAAAAAATACTTTCTGTCCTCCTGCAGACAGTTCAATTCTTTATAATAATATAATATGAGCAGTTACAATGATGGTTTGGAACAACCATAATGTATTTTTGTACAGTCAATTATTAGCAACAGACCGTGTTAAACCATCAAAATTACATGTTTATTGCTTATGAATTCCCCAGATTTTATATGCCAGGAGGTTAAGATTTTTCGTGGCAAGGAGCCCTAAACAATCCCCTTGTGAGATAAATTTTTTATAAGGCTTACATTATAATATAATAAAATATTTAAGTATTTAAACTGATATACAGTATTATATCAGTTTAAATGCTTCCATTTGTTTTAATATATTATATATTATATTATATATTATATATAACTAAATATTTTTAAGAAAAGTGAACGTTAACTCTTTTATAGTTATCTAAACATCCCTGAAATCCACACCACCACACACAAAAATCTATTTAAACTGAGGTATATCACTAATGTATTTTGAGTTTGCAAGCTACACCTGTGGTGGGAATGTAATTGTAAATGTCTCAGAGTTTTGTTAGCATTCTGTGTCCATCATCCGTTATTTCCGCCATTTTTCATTAAAACATGACGTTTTATTTCACATTTCTTTTCGTTTCGCGTTGCCTCTCGTATTGATGTATTTAGTCCGCAAACATTACAGTATTCTTTCCGCGACTGATTTGGCTCAGGGCCAGCCAGCTCTCACGCGCTCAGTCGTTCTCTTTCTATGGAACCTGTAAACTGCATTCACCGGTTCCAACTCTATAGCGACAATAACTCTATAGCGGTTGTCCAGAGCACTGCAATTATTTCTCATTTAAACTACTACCATCATTTTCATGTCTGTTCTCTGCGCGGCCGCGCACGCGGGCAGCTTAGAGGGAACATTGCTTAGAAGTAGATAACACTGTCATTCCAGGAAATCCCTATGGGCATCATACCATTGCTGTAGCAGAATATAGAGGGTATGCATACACATCACTTCCCACCGGAACGCGCTCCTTCAGCTGGACTGAGTGGCAAAAGAGCTGCTGCATGACTGGATTTAATAGGGGAAACTGCGAAAACGCGAGTAAAACAAACAATTACACTAAAGATTGGGCTCGAAAGTGTTCCTTGCAACTTGTCAAATAAACCTAAACTATGGATACTGACATGCAGCCAGGAATCGTGTTTCCTGACATTTATATGTGCCTGATTTCGACGTCGGGGAAATACATAGAGAAAATTTTATATAATTACAATATAGGTAGGTTTAAATCCGAGTAATCACTTATATCAATGTTATGTATATTGTCATATCGTCCAGCCCTAAAACTTGAATAGTTTTTGTCAGTGTTTATTTAAAAACACCCAATTATGCAGAATATAAGATGGTAAATATTTAATTGATGAGTTGTCAATACAAACAATACAAAATATACTGTATAATTTTACCTCAAAATCCAACATTTTGACAAAATGATAACTGCAAATCCATATTTCTCTGCCTGGAGTCCAGTTGTTTCTGTGAATTGCAGTGATCTGTTTGCTTCTCTTTTCTGTAGCTTTCGGCAGACTTTAAATATATACCTCAGATTTTGTGTCAAAGCTATTTGTACAGTCAATCGCAAAGCTCTTTCCCATTTTGGATGTGTTTTGTGTGTTTTTCGCGGCGTTCACGCTGAAAACCAATGCTGCCACTCAGTCTTTATGCCACTCAGACTGTGACGTCACATGCATACCCTCTATACAGAAGACTGAAATGCTTTGATTGATTAAACATGACTAATAAACACACGACTGCCTTATTCTGTCTAAGAAGCCATCATCTCACAGAAGGATGCTCAACTGTCGTTATGAAGTGAGTTTGGACTAAAAACATGTTATTAAATGTTGTCTTTTGTTGGACAAGATGTTAATAAATGCTTCTCATGTCTGGAAAGATGTTGGGCGCGTGTTGCTTTTTCAAATGTACATTATAAGCGACTCAATCTCACAGTGCTCTCAGATGGATCAGCATTTGGAGCCATACTTCATTGACAAGCTGCGCATAAAAAAATAAAAAATAAATAAAAAAAAAATAAAAAAAAAAGGCAGCCTTTGCGATTTCATAATCGCACAAAGAATCGCGTTTAAGCGTGATTTCAATGTTATTTTTCTTATCGTGCGATTAATTAGGGCTGGGCGATATATCGCATGCGATTCTCACGCGCATTTCGTCAGTAAAGCCAGTTCCCTGATTACCGCTAAATCGCCATCACCTGCTTTAAAATGGAGCGGCATTTAATAGACAGAGCCGTAGTTCACGGACAAGCCACGCAAAATCGGGTTCATTATCGAAGTCGATTCATCTTCGATACTGAACGCGATTTTGCGTGGCTTGTCCGTGAACTACGGCTCTGTCTATTAAAAGGCGCTCCATTTTAAAGCAGGTGATGGCGATTTAGCGGTAATCAGGGAACCGGCTTTACTGACGAAATGCGCGTGAGAATCGCATGCAATATATCGCCCAGCCCTACGATTAATCATGCAGCCCTAAAGGAAAATCACTCACTGATCTTGACTGAATAACTTAGCTTAAATAATAATTAATCTACATTTAATGTGTATAGTAAGACTATGCAGTGGTATATGCAGTGTTATCTTACATTCGATTATTCAATTTTCAGTTGTAGGCTATTACTTATCTGAATACCACTGTTAGTACATCTTCCTTAAAAACTTAAAGCACAGTTTATTTAATATGTATTTTCATTCTGTTGTAGCCATTTGTCCACTTTGTTTGAAATTAGTTTCTTTGTTCTTATTGTAATGCTGACTGTTTACTTGTTTTATGTAATTGACTTACATTAGTTAGCCTAGTATTAGTTTTTACTGAAGTACCGATAATTGTGAAATTTCACAGATATTTAAAATTACTCATACTGTGAAATAAGACTTTGATCTTATCGCCTACCAATAATCATGTTAAATGATCGGAATTTCAATATTGACCAAAAGTAATCGTGATTATGATTTTTGCCATAATTGAGCAGCTTTGTGTGAGTCCTTGAAGCTTGTGAAATTGCCTTGTAAAAGAACATGACTCACCCAAGCAAGGGCAGAATGAACATGATGGAGCAGTAGACAGTGAACAGCCGTGACAGCCACATAGCCGTTTCCAGCTTATTACTCAAGAGAAATTGCTGTAACACATTAATGTGATCAGTCAAGATCATAAATTTAATTCTCAAATAAAGCAATAAAAAGGCACTGAATCATTTAAAAAAAAAAAAAAAAGGTAGAACTTACCACAGGACCAGCCTGAGGGGGAGGAGGTGGACTCCTTTGCTCTGTGTCTGCCATCTTTCAAATATCTGAAGGTTTGATTTCTTGAGAGAAATAACATAATAAGCTTGCATGCAAAAGTTTAAATAATACACTTTACACAATCACGCACCCAGGTTGCTTATTAACTCTTGGAATGAATGAAGAGACAAAATGACTTAAGTTAATCTTTCTAAACCCTGAAACAGTTCTTAAGCAGTTACTCTTTGTGTAGTTTGCCAGGTGTGGGGGTGGGCAAAGACACAAGCACATTAGCTCTTACAAGCTCGATGTTTATTAATTTTGCTTATTTAAACATGAAACTTTATAAGAACAAACTGTTGAAAAAATAACTTGTATTGTTTAACACCGAGGCACTACCACAAAACAATAAGAAATACTTTCATAATGTCGATCCAAAGCAGAACTACACTGTCAATGAAACTGACAGTCATAACTAACAAATTACAGATTTGTGAATATTACTGTGCACTGTCAAACATCGCCTATTTTTAAAATACATAAATACATTTGAAGTATGGTCTATTATGTAGTTATAAAGCAGCCAATTAATTTCAGCTGAAATATGTTGGAAAAATCTAGAACACATTACCCTAAGGAGCTAACATGTAGCCGAGAAGCTAACTCTTCACACAGCCCCTGCCTTCAACCACTGACAGCCCGCAACTTGCGCTTATTTTTATATATACTACCAAAAATACCATAGATAAAATGTATTAATACCTGTGATATATCGTTGATTATCAGTTTTTGAGAGAAAGTCGCCTTTATTTTCACCGCTCGGGGCGCACGCGCTTCACTCTGGAGTAATGCACGAGAGGTTGGTCAGCTGAGACGACCTCGCGACCTCTGTAGACTACCGAAATCTCGCGATGTTGCGATAATTTGCTAAATTTTATTGGCGCGCCCCCGTTGTCAATCAACAGCTGTCATTTTTGTTTTGTTTGCTTTTTTATTTCAAATATCTGCCTAAAAATATTTGACATATAATCCATAATGAAATAATACATAAATATTAAATATTTTACGTAATAATAATGATGATAACATATCTGTTCGTGACCACAAATAATATAAACGACCAATTGCTATGAACAACTATAAATGACCGTGTCCTTAAAAATAACGTGTCCAGTTCTGCATGTTATCCATTAACATTTTCTTCGGATAACGTAAAAAATATATATATTTTTTTTTTCAATCTGATGGGGACGCATAAAATGTGCCTTTCTTTATGCAGTCATCACTATTACAGCTATAATAAAAATAAATAAATACAATTAAAACATTAAAAACAAAAAAAGCGATTAACTGGAAAGCCACATCCTCAGACAGTCAGACCCACTCTGGAAATGTGCGAGTCAGTTCAGCGCGAGCCTGCAGAGCTCCACGAGTTTGTAGCGATGCACGCGCGACCTTTCTTAAAGTCCAGTGACCTCGACACACACAGGAGAGACAAATTTGGATAAAAGACAGCCGTTGTTGCAGTATCTCATGTCATAACGGCAGAAGGTGAGTATTTCGTTTTTATTCGCTGAGATTTGTTTTACTGTTGACGACTGGGTTCGTTTCTATATCAAGCATGGAACTAATTTAATTGCATACATCGATAAAACACAATTAAATATTTACCTATTTGTAATTTCCATTGGAGTGCATGAAAAGTACATCATGTTAACAACTTTTTGCACATCTCGCGACATCCCATGTGATCAGCGTGCACAGTTCCGACCCTAACACAGGTGTCTTTACTCCTGCAAAGATGCAAGAAAAACGGCATTGCGTATTTATAATGCTCTGCATTTGTGTTTGTGTATCTCTGCGTTTGTCACAGATGTTGACGTTCGAGGCGCTTCTCGTGAAAGAGCTGCAAAAACAGCAGAGCAGGGCAGAGTTCTGTGACATTGTGCTGCAGACTCAAGGTTTGGCATCTCATAGAAGTCCATCCTCTGTTCATTAGTCGATCTTTTTCCATCTTCCATTAAGGTTACTGTACTCTCTCCACCCCTGTCCAGGTGTTTCAGTGCCGGTGCACAGCTGTGTGTTGTCTGCCTTCAGCCCTTGGCTCTGTGAAACTCTGTCAGCCATGCCATCGCCCAGGAATGGACAGAGACGACTGATTGAAGTCCAAGCTGTGGAGGCCTGCACGTTGCTCAGTCTGGTCAGTCTTCTGTACTCAGGTCAGTTCAATGAGGACAAAGAGGAAGTCCTATTAGCAGCCTGCAAACTAGGGATCGGCATACCTCAACGAGAAGCAAAGAGGTCGGCAACTGAGCAAAACACACAGACGGAGTGTACGAAAGAGGTGGCGGAGAGAGAGTGCCAAACCGAGAGTGTTCAGACACTCCCCTCTGAATGTCAAAACCCCAAAGAAACAGTTGAAACTGTAATTGGCCCATCGTCATGGAGGAGCGATCAGGGCCTCTGCACGTACACCGATGGCTCTGATATCACCCTGGCAACACTTCAGAACGTCCAGGGTAATCCAGGGAACATGCCTTCCTTTCAAGTCATGGATGTGGTCCCTAAAACCGCTATGTTTCCCACAGTGAGTGGACCTGCCTGTTTGCCCCAAGTCTACGTATGTCCCCCTGCAGCTTCATACCAGCAGCCTCCAACCCCACTGCCGACTCTCCCTCTCCCTTCTCATAGTACATATGTTGAGCCATTGGCTAATCAGGACCAGGCAAGATTAGGGGGCGAGGAGTGTGTTTTAGAAGCATTTGCAGAGTTTGAGAACAATATCCCAGGGTTTATCAACTACTTCCTTGACACTAACATCTCGCAGGGCACGGGGCAAAGGGAGCAGAGCCAGAGAGGGACGAGAGGGGACATTAAAACTGTGGGAAGGGCAAGAAGGAGGCAAAGGGTTGGGTTAAGTGAAGGATTTGCTCTAAAGGGAGAAGTATTGAATATTTGTAAAAGAGAGCAAAATATGAATAGGTGCGGAAGGGTGGTGAGGTCAGCCTGGATGGGGCAAGGTGGGGGTAGGGTTGGCAGGGTGCTAGACACAAGGCAAGTGTTCAAGAATCAAGAAAGGCTTAAACGGAGACGACAAGGCAGAGGAGCGATGAAAGGGGAAGGAGAGAAAGGCAGATCTTCATCAAGGGCCAGACCCAGACAGAGACAGACAGGGAGCAGAAGCAGATTGGTAGAACCAGTGTGTCAGGTAGGTGTCTCACGACATCTTCAGATGAGGAGGTATTATAAGGTGGTATGACATAAAAATAACAAAAATCCTCAATTTTTATTCACTTAATGGTTTGAATAAATGATTTAAATGAATCATATCATGATTAATCAATTTTCTTGATCGTTTGAGAAAAAAAGAGCTTAAAAAGTGTTACTTTGGATAAGAGCATCTGCTTAAAGAGATAGTTTACCCAAAAATTTAAACCTGAAGATAACAAAACAAGATATTTTAAAGAATGTTAACCAGACAGTAGTGTTGTCAAAAGTACCGACGTCAGTACTGAAATTTTAAAAATGTGATGCTTTGAGCACTGTTGAGCGGATTCGTAAACACCTCTGATTGACCATTGTGTTCACACGCTCATCAATATGTCTGTGATTGGCTACAACGATCATCGCACGGGAGCGCTTGAAAGCACACGGAAGTGTTTGAATTTGAAAGTGGGAGCGTTTGAAAGCAGGCGTCTTATCAGCGGACTGGTCCGCGATAAGATGCCTGCTGTCAAATGCTCCCATGTGAATCCGTGTAAGCACTCGGTGAAGAGCGTCATTGATGTAAGGAATAATTGATGACGGGCCATTGAATTCTTAGAAAATAATGCATACTCGAGGCGGTAATGTGGCCACGACGTGAAGCGCATCTCATCCCAAGCCTCCGTTGCTAATTTCAAAACGTCATTTCAGAACAATTAACAGAAGCTTGAGCCTTGATAGCAGAGTAATACCGTTGATACAGTTATTAGTGTCATTGTAGGTTTTGGTTCTTTTGCGGTTGTAGGCTGTAAGGACCTATTGAAATAACTGAAAACATTTGGCAAAGTGATACGGAACTGCA
This sequence comes from Megalobrama amblycephala, assembly GCF_018812025.1. NCBI lineage: Eukaryota > Metazoa > Chordata > Actinopteri > Cypriniformes > Xenocyprididae > Megalobrama > Megalobrama amblycephala. The sequence goes on along the minus strand of NC_063066.1, from coordinate 17,831,445 downwards.
ATGCAGTCAAGACCTGCTAGAACTACTTTAGCTGTGCATTTCCCTGAAAATAATTGCACACCTTAGACCTTTGGTCAACCAATCAGATTCGAGCATTCAACAGCCCTGTAGTATAAGACTATTTACAACGTTTTTGAAGCCTTGATCTTTGAAGCTAATCTCAGACATATCTGATGAGCATGTGAACACAACGGCCAATCAGAGGTGTTTACGAATCCGCTCAACAGCGCTCAAAGCGTCACATTTTTAAAATTTCAGTACCGACTTGGTACCGAAGTCGGTACTTTTGACAACTGTACCAGACAGTATTTTTTTTTTTTCCTACTATGGAAGTCAATGGCTACCGTCAACTGTTTCATTACCAACATTCTTTAAAATATCTTCTTTTGTGTTCAGCAGAAGAAAGAAACTCATACAGGTTTCTAAATAATGACAGAATTTTCATTTTTGGGTCAACTATCCCTTTAATGAATACATGGAAACATGTGCTGCATTCACACCATGTCATAATTACCATCGTCTCAAGATGACAGCACGTGACGTTATATTCAGAGCTGGTAACGTCCTCGGACTGGGAATCATGCGTTTCTGTGGCACCACAATCAACTCCTAAATGAATCTGCAGCATGGTACAGCAGTCACGTGGTACAAGTAGGAGCTCTCAGAAAATTCCCATCTTACAAGGTGTAATTTTGAGCTCTACGAGGACATGAACGCTTTTTACCTTGTTGAAATCACGTAATTGTGGTAGTTACGATATGGTGTGAACGCAAGTCTCCAATATCCCAGATCTGGTAAGACTAAAATGTCTTGTTCCGAATTTCCACAATCTGGAAAATATTGACACATGATGCTTGCATGTCAACATTTTTTTTTTAAATAAGACATTTATAATTTTACAAAAATTTCTTCAAAAGCTTATAATGTTACAAAAGTTTCTAATTCAGATAAACGCTGTTCATTTGAACTTTTTATTCATCAAAGAATCCTGAAAAAATATGATATTCAGCAGCTGTTTTCAACATTGATAATAATAAGAAATGTTTCTTAAGCAGCAAATAAGCATATTAGAATGATTTCTGAAGGATCATATGACACTGAAGACTGGACTAATGATGCTGAAAATTCAGTTTTTCCATCACAGGAATAAATTACATTTTATAGTATATTCCAATAGAAAACAGTTATTTTACATTGTAATATTATTTCATAATATTCCAGTATGTTTGATCAAATAAATACAGCCTTGGTGAGCATAAGAGACTTCTTTAAGAAACATTTAAAAAAAAAAAAAAATCTTTCCAACCCCAAACTTTTAAACAGTAGTGTATATTCAAAAAACGAAAATAGATTAAATATAAAAAAAAATGTATGATATGACCACTTCAAAGTGCAACAAAGCAGTTACTCTAATATTCTCTGAAATAAAACACTTGTCACTTTTTCTGTAGGATACCGCTCCACCTCCAAGAAGAAGAAGAGGTCGCCCCCGCACACGTCCCTTGCCCCAACAAAATGTTTCCCAAAATTTCAGTGGAACATCAGCACCTAAGCAGAAAATCATTAACCTTCCAGCTCCATCCCTGATGCATACCGCGTCTCTCCCAGCAACCAATCAGACCGGCCTCGCTCAGCCAATAGACTGGCTAATAGATGACGTCATTGCACAGCTCCCTTTCATGCCCAACAATCAGCACGGAATAACAGATACTGTCACTGTAGATTCCAGTGTGGATAATGCAAGAGTGCAGTCTTCGGTTAAGCTCACAGATCTTGGTATAGTCCAACCGCAATCTGAAGGTGAGCTCACTGATATACTTGATAGTTTTCTGAGAACGTTTGAGCAACACGTTGGTATAAGCGATTCAGATGTTCAAGATGGGATGTTGCCCAACATAATAGATGGTAGCCAGACCTGTGGACATACAAACACATCAAATGCACATTCCATTTCTATGAACACAACAACACAGGGGTCAAAAGCATCATTATCCAAGAACAGACCACAAGTCTCATCTGTTCATAACCAAGTTTCGCAGAAACCATTGGGGTATTGGCAGGTGTCAGGTGTGACAATGGAGAAATCACTAGCACAGCAGGGTGAAGAAAAGCCTAAAAGTGGCAGGATTACCAGAAGCCAAAGTAGGAAGAGGCAGCTGGAAATTTTCGAAGAACTGCCTAGGAGAAACGAGCTCCCAGCAAAACGGAAGAGAGAAAGGAAAAAAGAAGGACTAGAGAAGCCAAAGGTGGACTTTTCTCTACCGAGGGAGAAAAAAGGACGTAATAGAAAGCGGCACGGTGAGCAAAAAGGCACCAGCAGCACAGTTGGCTCAAGCTGCAGTGTTGAGAGCGCATTGAGGAGAGTAATAAACACAGCCGATGCTCGCAACCTGAAGTGTGCCACAAAAACAACATCACAGAAGACTTTAGATGGGTCAGAATCCTCAGAGTTGCATGATCGCAAAGAGTCCAGTCTTATAATAAAGAAACAAATGGGTCATGCTAAAAGAAACACAACCAAAACTCTTCTAGAAGGAAGTACGTTAAAGGTGCAGTGCAGTACAGAGACTTCACAACCCAGATGGCCCATCACAAATAATAAAACCTCTGTGTCCCATCCAGCTCTTTCTGCTTTTGAATTAATGAAAAAGATCTTGGAAAATCAGCAGAACAGAGAGGAAGAGCAAAAGGGAGAAGATCACACAGTGTGGACTGTGATGAAACAGAAAGGAGAGGAGCAGCTGACAAACATACAAGTACATGGAGCTGAGGTAAAAATGACTGACATCAGAGAGAAAGATGGTAGAATTAGGGTCGAAGAGCACAATAATAGCAGAATAAATCAAAAAGATGACAAGACAAAAGAGAGATTGAAGGACGCTGGTAACCAGATGACCATATGCCTTCAGAATACGCTGCCTTCAGTTAAAGGTAACTGCTCGAAACAATTCAGTTATTTGACAATATTAAAGATTTTTGTAATGATTTGGGCGATATTGGATGTGTTAGGGTCATGGTCATTTCCCCTATTTTACATTTATTTTAACTTTGTTGCTATAGTACTCACTTAAAATTAATTTATTTAATTAAACGTAGTATGTAGCAAATCTCAAAATGATTTTTTTTTTTTTTTTTTTTTTTGCTGTATATTGTTTTGATGCTTAAATGAACGTATCACAGTGTTATTATTTATATTATTTTATTATTTATTAATTTATTTTTAATTGGCTTTTATTTTTATATTTTCAGTTTTTAATTTTAACTTTTAGTAATTTTTTTTGTCCTTTCATCATTTTTTTTGTTTTTTAATTTCTATTTATCTTCGATTTATTTTTTATTTTGGTTTTAGTCATTTTTGTATTTTTGTTAGTTGCCAATACAGCATTTTTAATTTTTGTTCAAGTTTTTTATTTAATATTTATTTTATTTCAGCTTTATTCCAGTTAGCAAAAACATTTTTAATAGTTTTAGTTTAACAACAATCCAGACTTGTAGCAGTTTAAACGTTTTTTTTTTTTTTTTTTTTTCAGATTTATTAGAACGATAATCTATTATTATTTGTTTATTGGTTATTAGTCAGTTTTTTATTATAACTTTTCTCTGGTAATTATTATTTATTCACAGACTGTAGCATATCAAACGGAGAGAGACTGATGGAGAACAGCTACAACAAAGCAACGCTTGAGACTGCTGACTCTCCCAATGATTCTCCTTTTCAAAGATGCAGCACAGAAGGCATCATGCTTAAAAACAGGTCAGACGTGCCTTTTGCCTCACATGCATTGGACCCCACGATGCCACTTGAGATTTTCCGAAACACACAAGAGTCCACAGACGGTTCAGAGGACGAGGAAGTCGATGTCGTGGAGGTCTCTAGTTCTTTGTCCGAGTCCTTCTCTGTCCTGCCAGTCACTGTGGACATTGTGCCCAGCACAGAGGAGGAGGAGGAGGACGAAGACTACGAAATTGATGTGATAAGTTCAGGATCTAATTAAACATGTACAAATTTCTGTTACTGTTTAGCATCAGAGTTCTGAATAAATGTGTATCGATGCATATTTGTGGAACATGGTACCCTTTTCCCTGTATATAATTCAACAGTTCACACAAATCTAACAGTTGGCAGTATTTGCTATTTTGACTTTGGTGGCTTCAGTTTCAGGCATCAGAAAATTTTATAGTTTTAAGTTCTGAATGTTAAAGTTGTTTATTTGTGTGACAATCGTGCCTTCTTGTAAATAATGAGACTGCTATTAATGTCCAGTTTTCATGTCAGAATGTTCAGAATAAATAGACATGGATCTGACCTTAGTTGTTCTTGTGTTCAAATACAAGTTTCTGCATGTTTTATAATACTAAATCATGTATATACTTAACAAACTTCCAGCAAATCTGATTTCTGAGTTTACATCATATGTGTGATGAATCAAGATTCACAACTTCTCCATTATTACTGACTGTCTTATCACAACCACTCAAAAAGTGCAAAGATTTTTATATGAAAATATGAGAAACTCATCAAATCTGCTTTAATTAGAAGCATCAGCAGTGATTTATCATTATGAATCGAATGTGTAATATATTCCCAAAACCTTCCAAATAGCATAATAATTTTGTGTTTAAATACCATTAATTAGTGTTCATTTGAAAACTTATTGTTTAATAAACTGGATTATGGATTGATTATAATGAAATGAATATACTTTGTTACTCACATCCTCACACACAATAACTGCACAGAACTGAGTCACTGAAGTGAACACAGGTTTATTTGTTAAGCATTTATTTGTGATGTTTTTGATGTTCCTACACATTACACCTGAGCTGCTCTCAGCCAGTCCCCCTCCAGGGATATGGCCTAACTTAGCTTGGTTTGCATTGGTTGTGTTGAGCACCTCGAGAAGGTGTTGTTTAGCACCTGACATTAGTCATTGTCGATAAATGTGATCGGCACCCTCGTGTAAGACACGATGGTATGTGTGCGGTGTGGAATAGCAATAAAAAGACACTCATTAGGAAAAACAGTGTGAGTGTGTGTATGTGTAAAGCGTGTTTGTCGGGCGGCAGGGTGATTGGTGTAGTGTCCCCCGGTGAGTCTGAGCTCTTAGTGCTGGATTCTGCGGATGGACTGGATCTGAGGGGTCTGGCTGTGGGAACCCCAGTTTCTCCAGTGCTGATAGTCTCCGCTGTGCCTCTCACACTCCATGATGTACTGCCTTCCCCTGTATCCTGGGAACTCGTAACACACAAAACTACACACATAGATGGAGAAATGAGGGTCAGGTATTTCTGTGCTGAAATGAAATAAGTACAGAGAAAATAAAATGAAGACTCACGCGCCACACTGCACATGCATGGAGCCCACTTCAGGGCCACACCATCCCATGCCCTGCAGAGAGGGGTAGTCGTCACACAGCTCCGCATTGCGGCCCAAGAAGTTCTCCCTCTCGAAGATGATCATGCGACTGCTCTGGTGAGACTGAGGGGAGAGCGAGAGAGAGTTTGAATCCATAGATCCACATACTTAAGTGATTATATATCACATAACAATATATTTTTAACTTATTAAAGTTAAAAAGATAATAAATAGTGAATTAAGTAGTTGTTTTGAATAAATATGTTTAATATCACATGAGAGACTCCAGTAGTCAAATAAAAGCTATAAATATGATTAAAAAAAAATATTTACAGCAAATCTCAACTGCTTGATTGATTATATTGTCACAGAATGAAAACTATATTTTCGGCCAACGATATATTAAAAGTTGGATATATAGTACATCCAATTTTGCATACTGTACACTCACATAAAGCAATATACTATATAGCAAATCTTGGCTGTGTGATCGTTTAGCAAATCTCTAATGCCTGATTGCTTGTATCATTAAGGCTTTAAGATATTATGATAGTATAAACATTAACATTGTACTTTGAAAAGGGCTATACAAATAAATTTGATTTGACTTTTTGATTCTTGATTTTTTTTTTTACATGGAGTGGGTCGCCTCATTGGAGCTGCCATGTTGAGGTAGCATGACCAGTCGAATGCTACTGGCTTTAAATAAATCCTGGTATGGACAGTTTCACTTGATGAATAATTATTAAATATAGGCCAGCGCAAAATACTGTGTGTACTTTTAAGATTTCTAGTTTGAGAAAGGAAATAACTCACAGCGCAGTAGACAGGTCTAAAAGACATGAGTCTCTCCACGTGGTAGGACAGGTTTCCACAGTAGGCATCCCAGTGAGGATACTCTCCTCTCTCCAGGATGAACTGCTGTCCCTGGAAGTCATGGTGCTCATAACCCACCCAGCTATTGAAAAAGAACATCCAGTCATACATAGGCACATACTATTGGTTGAAAGGTCCTTAAGTGTACATTCAACAAACACTATGACTTACGCGCCACTCTCCACACGAATAGAACGGATGTTGTCGAAGCCACACTCCTGGATGTTGCAGCATTCTGAGGTGAATTCCTGACATTTTCCCTGGAAGTGTTCCTGCTCAAACACAGTCACCTGGGACAGCAGAAGCACAAATGTAAAGTGTGTGAAAATGTTGTTTTCTAATAATATATATGCAAAAGGTACTCAAATAAATGACTTAAATGGGTTTGTTTGGCATGTGAAATTAAAGTGACAGCATATTGTATTGATCCAGATGCATAACAAATATTTTTTTAGAATAAATATGGGTAATTTCAAAAGAGATTGAACATATGTGTGTTTAATGACAGTTTACCTTGAAGAAAGGAGCCATTCCCATGCCAGAGCTGAACATGGGCTGCATCATGCCGTATCTAGAGAACCTATACATCTTTTTTTTATATCTAAAAACAGAGAAAAAAAAAACAGAAAACATAGTAAATATCAATTAAAATAATTAGATACAAATTGTGAAATGAACTCAAATAAATAATTGTTAGTATTAGAAGTAAACTGTGTTCTATGTCATTATTACATAAAAAGAGTTACTTAAAACATCCAATAATCGATGTATTAGATGAAATACGCATTTTATTCATAATAAAAATGTATTAATAAAGCGTTAATAGAACTGTTAGATTTAAATCAAAACCATTTACATAATGTGGCCATACTGAGATGATGTTTGTAAAGTAGACCATAATAAGTTTATAGTTGTGCCATGAGCTCGCTCCGTGAGATCTTACCGTTTTAGTCACTGAGCTAGAGAGTGGCACGCGCCTTAACGCCGGTTTCGCGTGGAGCTTTGAGAGAACCTGGCGCTTCAGTTTTATATCGACCACCGCGTGCGCGCACGCCTATGCGCGCACCCGCCATTGTGCGCGCGGTGCGCGTGGAATGCCTTCTGATGGGCTCGCGGGACAGGGTCGCCAGCTCAGCACATACTATAGAAGTGCCATATGGGTGTTGTGAGCCCATTCACTGACAAGTGCAGTGCGTTTTGGGTGAAAGCAGGAGACACAAAGGGTTTGGCCCCAGTACGTTCGCGCAGGTCAGCACTCCTGGTTACAATGAGCCCAAAATGCTGGGATTATCTAAGTGAACTTGCTCCAACTGAGTGTGGGTTTGAAATGATGTATTTGAGCTGCTGAGGAAAGTTGATGCTGATTTTCATGCAAGTTACCATTTTTACTCAAAGACTTGGGGGACCAAATGTAAAAGTTACAATGTCTGGTTAAAATGTTTTTTTTGTTTTTTTTTCCACCTGGGACATCCATGTTTGGATCAATATATAAAGACATTATATAAAGAAATGTATATATAAACACACCATGAAAGCTCCAAATGTTAAAAGATTAGTAGCAAAGTGATTTTACTTTATCAGGACAATCCATAACTAGCATTAAGGTGGGCGTGCATGTCCACCCAATATTCATATTTGATTAACGGTTGAATGTTGAATAATATTTTCTGTGACACAATGTGTTTATACATGTGTATTGTTGATATTTATTTATTTTAGATTTGTACATGTTGTTATTTACTTTTATTTATTTATATAATTATTTGTAGGAGAACAGCCATGTTTTGTGCATGAATATACAGCATTACTTTTATTTATTTACTTATTTATTTTATTCCCCCAATGCTGAATATGTGACTGAAATGCAAAATTGTGTAAACCACTATTAAATCATTGGTGAATTAGGAAAAAATCTTCAAAATTCAATTTCAGTCTCTAAAAATAAACTTTTGCCCCGATATTGCTTATATGTTTTAGGCTTAAAAGTTGAAGATTGTGTATTGATTTGTTAGGACTATTTGATTCTCTATGTCTCTTGCACACATATACTCTCTTTCTCACTCTGTGCTGATGATGTGGGGCTTCTTTTCTGTGAGTCTGCTGAACACGGCATGTTTCATTGTGTCAGTGTAATCCTTACAGACTCAGCGCCAGGGTATAAGAGCTGTGGGCACGGCCAGACGCAAACACTCTCAGAGTGAACCCTGGGTACGGACACACACTCTCTGAACACAGGTAAGACAGCAGAATATCCACTCACATACACATAAAACTTTAACCTAACAGCTTGGAGAGTATAAGAGGGTTGGTTTTGATTTGCATCACCATAATGAACACCACCACCCCACACTTCCCCTTTGTCCCTACCACTTTGTTTCCCTCAAAGACCCACTACATCCATTCCAAACATATATTTTTGACTTTTTCATCTCCTAAAACACTTTATCCCTCTCTTCCAGCATAGATAAGATCAAATATTATGTACACTAGAGGTTGCCCCTCCCATTTCTTTATTCCTTTCTCTCAGTTTCTCAATTCTGAGCTATATTACATTTCCTTTTTATTAATTCACAATTTTTAATTTTACCTCAGGCATCATGTCTTCCAGTGGAGAAAAAAAGACTGCCTCCCAGACCGACGGCAAGGCAGCCCAGAGCAAGAAGTCCGAGATGGGCATGATGTCCTACAGGGTAAATCTTTCAAATAAACATTCACATGTGCATGTCTCCTACGCTAGGTCGTTGATTTAACGTTACGCTAACAGGTTTCTCTCTCTCTATTAGATGTATGTGTTTGACCAGGAGAACTTCCAGGGACGCATGATTGAGATTAACGCCGAGTGCATGAACGTTTGTGATATGGGCATGGACAGAGTTCGCTCACTACGTGTGGAGTGTGGACCGTAAGCATCACCGTAAAATCTGCAGCTATGTAAAACGCACGTTTTAGAAAGAATAACATATCTCACTCACCTCTTTGTGTGGCCTCTGCAGTTTTGTGGGCTTTGAGCAGATGAACTTCTGCGGTGAGATGTACATCCTGGAGAAGGGCGAGTATCCTCGTTGGGATTCTTGGAGCAACTGTCAGAAGAACGATTACCTGCTTTCCTTCAGACCTGTCAGAATGGTGTGTAGATGCGCACACAATGCTCTCACACCTTCAGGCCTGTTATTTGAATGCATTCCAAATGCACTGATCACTTTTTCTCCTTCAGGACCCTGAGAAGCACAAGATCTGCCTGTATGAGGTTGGTGAGTACAAGGGCCGCAAGATGGAGATCATGGATGATGACGTTCCCAGCATGTTCTCATACGGATTCACCGACAGAGTTGGCAGCATCATGGTCAGCTGTGGAACGTAAGTGCAAAGTACCTGTTTTAATTCAAGTAACCAAAAAAGATATGGTTTTAATTTTAGTTAACTATAGGGCTGGGTATTGACACAATTTTCACAATTCGATTCCATTTCTATTCACATGCTTGCAATTCGATTCGATTCCGGATTCGATAAGATATCGATTATTTTGTATGTAATATATCAGATACAGTACATGGCAAATTTTCTAGAGGAAAAAAAAACTTTTAACTAATGCTGTAAACTACACATGGGAGTCAGTTGTTACTACTTTACTATAATATTTGAAGGTTAAAATTAACTAAAAACACTTAAATTTCACTCAATGTTGTTTTTTATAATAAATAAAGTTTAGAATTACATAATCATATTTCTACTCCAATTCGTTTTTTTGAAATATAAACATTTAAATCGTGGCTGTCATAACTGATTTATTCAAACATGCATATTGAAGAACATTAAACATTATAATGAATATGTAACAGTGTATATATTTATTAGAATGCTGCTCTCTAGAGTTAATTTTTCTAGCTGACTAACGAGTTTACGGCCACTGAATATGGTTTTTCTGAGGTAAATGTGACGTTACGTGACATTGTTTACAAGCTTTTATTGACGTCTTTTTGCGGTTGAAACACTGATTGAGCTATTACACGAGACATGATACAGATTTCGGTAAATTGTACTGTATCTTTTAACATACCTTCAGATGTTTATTCATGTTTATTTCGCGCTGTAACTGGTATTGGAGAGGATGTTCACATGCGGTCCGTGCTGCCGCCTCTCTTTAACTGAGGCGCTACAGTGATGTCACGCCACATTAAACAGCGCCAAAACGGTATTTATTTTTTTGAATCTCATAATAAGATGGATGTCATTTGAAATTTGAGACTTTGCTTCATATCAAAAGTAACAAAGCACAAAGATTATTGCGATTTATTAGTAAGAGGCGCACTACATGTTCTGTTCATTCATCAACTGAAAACAGACTAATCGATTCTTGGGATTTAAGAATCCATATCGGTTCGTAAAAATGAGAATCGATTAAAATCAAGAAATCTATATTTTTTACCCAGCCCTAGTTAACTATAACAACCCTGGTTTAAATATATAAATGAGTTTAAAGGGACAGTTCACCCATCATTTACTCACCCTCCTCATGTTGTTCGAAACTTTTATGAGTTTCTTTTTCCCACAAAACAAGATATTTAAAAAAATTTTGGTAACCATAGAGTTGACTTGTAGCTGATGGAAGTCAATGGCTACCGTTAACTGTTTGATTACAAAACATTTTTTTAAAATATCTTCTTTTGTATTCAATAAAAAAGAAACTCACAGGTTTGGAACAACATGACGGTGAGTAAATGATTACAAAATTTTCATTTTTGGGTGAACTATCCCTTTAAGCTGGTTCAATATCAAGGGTGCACAAACTAACCTGCAGACTCTTTTTTTTCTCAGCTGGGTGGGCTATCAGTACCCCGGATACCGTGGCAGCCAGTACCTGCTGGAGAAGGGTGAATACAGACACTTTAACGAGTACGGCGCCCGTTGCCCTCAGTTTCAGTCTGTGAGGCGTATCCGTGACATGCAGTGGCACCCGCACGGCTGCTACACCATGGCCAGCAAGTGAGGGCCAGACCCGGAGAGGAAGAGGAGAGGTGAAGTAGAGGGAGAAGGGCGCAAGAGAAAGGAGAGGAGGAGAGACGTCTGAGAGGCTGCATCTTCCCCATGTCGCTGTTATGAGGGGCGGATGTTTTCGAGGTGACAGACTCCCTGACTCACATTGCAGTCTGTGTCTGTCGAGCTGTTAAAGCCCAGCAGGGCAGTGATTCTCCCAGGCCTCTTAGTGTCTCTGTGTAGGGTGGAGGCACCGATAAACACACTTCCCTCTTCCTCCCTAGTTCCTCTCCTCTCTTTCTCTCCTGCATCATGGCTTCTTTTCTTTCCTTCCATAATTTATTTACATTTTTTTGTCATCCGTTCTTTCCCCTGCCCGCATCCCCCTTTCCCCAAGAGGATGGAAAGAGAGAGGGAGAGATGAAGGGATGAGGAGAGTGAAGCTCTTGTGCCCTAGAAATCTCTCTTTGCTTGCTGTACAGAATCCTGGTCACCTTTTCAATAAAAACCTAAAAGCTTGATAACAATTTTTTTGTCTTTGTCAATCTGTTCATGTCATGCATAATCATAAAATAGCTGTTAATAATAATCATGAGGCCCAGAATGAAATTTGCACTAGTAGGAAGGACAGCAGTGGTGTATTTTCACAGGAGTGTGAAAAGTAATGTCAGTTTACATGTGGGCTTACATCTTGATTTTTTAATTAAGTTTAATTAAGTGGCTGATATCGTCCACTGTCCATTGCGCTTTGGAGGATTTGGTTCAACTACAAACACGAATAAAATATTACAAAATTAAGATTTAGTGAGATGTAGGCTACTAAGAAGAGCAAGTGCAATACTGTCATCTACCGTTCTGTCCGAGTCAGAGGACATAGACCTACCTGTGACGCAAACGGTACGCATCACATTACCGTAAAGAAAGACGCCAGACCGTCAAACGTCCACGGGGCCAGTCAAGGAAAAGCCTTTCTCTGATAGCCTATTAAAATTCCCTTAACAGGCTTCAGGCCTCAGACAGACAATACAAATGACGTAAGGACACATCACATTACCTCTTCTGTTTCTACAAAAAATACAATCCAGACTGTTTTGCTCTACCTGTGTGGGAGTAGGTAGTAGCCATGTTTCTAAATCATGGAAAAGTCTGAAGTCATAAACATTTTGTCAAATATGAAGTTACACATATATTGCTCAGTTTTAACTGATCTTATGGGTAGACGTGCAGTCAAATCCTTATTCATGAATGACTGGAAAAGTGAAAATGCAAATGACTAAAAGTTAAGAAAAAAAGGCCTTTGTCTTTGAGGATAGTTAGAGCTGCTGTCCATGTTTTGCCTCTTTGTCACCATCTCTGTTTGAAACCTGCAATTGCAGTTATATGTGGAATTATTATCTTTACGTGTCTTGTGTATCGGCACGGCTCCTCAGTGCAGATGAATCTAATGTTTTCTGTCAGTCACCACATCGCTGTGGATACTGTACTTCAGAATCGCAGATTCTACGTCTTGGAAGTATGACCAAAATAGGAATTTTCACCAAAAAATGTCGTCTGAACAAGTAAGTAGCCTATCATGTCTGCCACTTTTGTTCTGACTAACTGTGGAAAAAGCATTATGCCTACAATAAATCGCGCTTCCAATGGTGATTAAATCTAACGATCGCTTAGCTTGGATCACGTCAAACCGTGCAAATTATTATTACTGTTATACTTTGTTCTCAAAATGTTAATGTTAACAACATCAGCATTGTGTGACTATGTGTATTTAGTGTGTATTAGCATTACCTGTAGATTTCAATTTCTGTAGCCAATCCACAGTCCGAAGTCTTTTGCGTTTGACTACGGGGTTGAGCAGGGACTCATTCCTTTCTGTTTACAGGCGTGACATAATGACGCAAAGAATTTCCCGCGGAAACCTACCAGTACCCATAGGGGTTATGCGCAATCTAACTTCCATATTCTGTAAAACAGATCAGATCCTTCCGGTTAAGGTCTTTTGTATGTGCTTAATGAAAAAAAAAAAAGCTGTTTTATTCAAGATAATTTAAAAGGAGTGAGCAAAGATGAGCATAACTGATGTCCCCTGCATATGCTGATTGATATTTAAAAGCTTTTTCATTTTAATTCTTCACATTAACGTTTAGATATTTAATAGAATAAAACACCTATAACAATGTGAACTAGGTAGTTTTGCTAATTACCGTAAAAGTCCATAGATATGCCGTCAGTTCATACTGCTTTTAACACTTTCTCTGACAAGCGGATGCAATGAGACCAGTTTTCCGGTTTGGTCATGTGACGTTCGACATATACCCAATTTTATTATAAAACATAATTACAATCTTGCTGTTGTGAATCGGGCTAAGGTAATGAGATAGTTTTGAACACTGGATGGTTATGTACTTGCTCAAAAATTGATTTCGGATAATTTTTAACCAAAAAAAGTCACGGACTGCAGCTTTAAATTACATTTCATCATAGTACTATCAAGGGACCGAAGTAGGCCTACTGCTGTGTTTGGAGTGGAATGTTTCGGGGAAGGACATACTGCCCTCTAGTGGTTCATTCTGGGTGAATGTGTTATAGCCCCTCTGTAGTCAATAATTATCTCTCTTAAAACTCATCTTGGATCACCAAAATTACATTTTTTTTTTTTTTTAAATCCTGTGAAAAAAAATTATCCATGCCGTAAAAAAGCTTGAATGTAACTCTACACCCTTGCTTCATTTAGCAGCACTGGTTTAATTAAGCCATGCTGTATATGTTTGGACCAAAAACTGATTCAGAAGAAGTGGAAGAGTGAATTACTGGCTCATCTACAAGTCAATCAGAATGGTAATACATTTTATGTATTGCTCTCTACAACGTCTGCCACATAACCGTATGATTAGCCTTTTGCTTACATTATCAAACAGCTAATAATGTGTTGCTAATGTTGTAACTGTTCGCCATCTCGGAGTCAGACAGCTACCTTCTAAAAATCAGCATCCTTAGAAACACTTTGAACAACTTAACATCAGCGGAGAAAGGCACAGGCACCATAGCATTGTAATATACATAACATAATTCACCCGTGATATTGCTAAATGTTCCCAATTTTTCATATCAACAGGAAAATTCTCTTCTCGTGAGACTCCCCTGCTTCACAGTATAGTTAATGTTATGCTATAGCCTGCTGATAATATGGTTTATCTTAGCATATTAAAAACACCACATAGACATATAAACAATATTATTCACCACAGGGGATCTTTAAAAAAAAAAAAAAAAAAAAAATCACAGTCTGCTAAGACAAAGAGAGACACTAACAGGTAATTATCAAACCACTGTAATCAAATTAGTTTATTAAAAAAATTAAGCACACTATACAAATTCAATACACTCATAATCAGACAAATATATCTTTGAAAATATCAATTAAACAGTACAATTACAACATTACTATATTGAAATGAGACACTGCGTAATAATGCTTACTTAAAATTAAAAATAATTTTTACAAATTGTATCTCTTAAAACCTATCAAAAACATTCAGATAGCTGCAGCATGTGTCCCTCGTAGTGATGATGATGATGTGGCTTCCGTCAACGTGACATCATCCTCACAAATTCTGGAAGGTTGAGTAAGGAAGAATAAAAAGAAAACAGAAGTAGAGTATATAAGGTAAACTGAAATGCAAATATTAGTTGTCCTTATTAATCGATCATTCTCTCACCTTCAAAATCAACCAGTCCGTCCCCATTGAGGTCAGCGTCACGAAGTATATCGTCAATATCCTTGGGATTCAACTGTTCTCCCATCAGCTTTTTCATGGCCTCTCTCAGTTCTGTGACGCTGATTTGCCCATCACCATTG
Source organism: Megalobrama amblycephala (assembly GCF_018812025.1). Classification (NCBI taxonomy): domain Eukaryota; kingdom Metazoa; phylum Chordata; class Actinopteri; order Cypriniformes; family Xenocyprididae; genus Megalobrama; species Megalobrama amblycephala. The sequence continues at coordinate 17,816,383 of NC_063066.1, read as the reverse complement.
GAGTCGAACTGCACACCGGTAAAATGCTGATAAGGCCACTGATGGCTGCAGTCAACACAGTGGTGTGTGTGTGTGTGTGTGTGTGTGTGTGTGTGTGTGTGTGTGTGTGTGTGTGTGTGTGTGTAAGTGAGTGTGTGTACCTCTTTAAAGGCATCTCTCAGCTCCTTGACTCCGATCATGTCCGCTGTCTCTGCCAGCATTTTGGGGCCCATGAGCTCTACAAAGTCCTCAAAGTCAATTTTACCCCCACCTTAAAAAAATACAGAGTATATGTGACTTTTAACGCCAGTTTTTTTAAAAATCTATTTTTTATCATTCTCTAAATTAATACAAAATGATAAAATTTTATAAACACATTTTATTATTTTTTCTTTAAAAATACAGAGTATGTTTCTTAAAGGTCCCGTTTTTCGTGGTTTTTTGAAGCTTTGATTGTGTTTATAGTGTGCAATATAACATGTGTTCATGTTTCGCGTGTAAAAAAAACACAGTATTTTTCACATAATTTACTTATCTGTATACCGCTGTTTCCACTGTCATAAAAACGGGCTGATGACTTCCTTGTTCTATGAAGTCCCTCCTTCAGAAATACGTAACGAGTTCTGATTGTGCCAGCGGTTCCTGTGTTGTGATTCGACAGCAGTTTAGCGCATCTTGCCCGGAAAGGTCACGCCTCTTACCATAACGTGGAGATGCACGCGCTCAGTGTTATTGTAAACATGTCTTTAATTTTACCCTGTCAATTTGAGCCGGAATCAGACCCGGTGATTGGACTGCGGGATGAAAATAACAGCGTTTCGACGACATGGCGACAAACACACTCTACAAACGCAACTCTTGTGTATTCCTGTGGGCGGAGGTTAGTCAAAGAACTGTTTTAGTGACGTCATTAAAGAAGGAAGTAGAGGGATGTAGTCCAAACTGGCCGTTCGATGTAGGCGACTTCTGTTACATAAAATATCTCGCTTGGCATTGAACTTTGAGCTTTAAAATTTTACAGATTTTATTTATACTCTAACAACAACATTACACACTAACTAAAGTTTGAAACATGGGATCATGAAGAACGGGACCTTTAAACACCAGTTTTTTGTTCTATTTTTTATTTTTCTCTAAATTATTACAAAATGTTTAAATTTTAGGCTATTACATTTTATAATTTTTTTTATCAACAAAACAACTTAAATCAGAAGATTGAAAAGTTTAATTTAAGATTTATGGTATCAGTTCCCATATTATGGTCTCAGACTTTTGAATACAGTGCAATAATATCTGCAATATGCACATTTTGCCACAGATCATAAACGCTCTCTCAGTGATATCACCTATTTGTTGACTCAGTTCAATGAGTTCCATCTCTGTCGGCATGTATCCCATCGTCCGCATGCATTCGCCCAGGTCCCTGCAGTTGATGTATCCTTTGTTCCTATCAAACTCTTTAAATGCTTCTCTTAGTTCTGCATAAACACAAGGAAAGAGATGTTGAAATGCATGAACAGGATGTTTTCCAGTCTGACTCTTGGGTGAGGTGTGTATTTTGTGATGTGAATACCTTCTATCTCTTCTGGCCGCAGTTTCCTGTCCTGTTAAATCAAGAGACATAAGAAAGATGTTAAACACTGATGCACTTGAAGACATGTCTCTGTTTGACATGAGCTCTCTCTCTCTCTCTCTCTCTCTCTCTCTCTGAATCATCAAAACGACTTAGACAAAACACATGGGTAGGTATGTGGAAATGAGAAAATGGGGCAAAATGCGAGTTTGAGAACTGGTTCCAATGTGTAATAATGTAGTGACATGGGTAGTCACTAGATTACACAGTGAAAGTTGCCTGGCAACAGCTAAAAGATAAGGAGATTTGGGGGGGTTTAACTTGAGGAGGGCCCAGGGAAACACGCAAAACATAGAGAGTGGATGAGGTTAGACAGAGTGCCATATGAGAAAATCCCATAGATGATTCTCTTTTCCATTTACAGCTCCATCTATAATACCCATTACCATAGTACACACATGTACGCATAAACTAGTGGATTACATATGCCACAAATCCAGTACAGAATCCTTTCTCATTTAACTGATTATATCATATCTTCACAGTGACCAGGAAAAAGCTTTGTTAAAAATCCATTGTCATTCATCTTAACCAGAGACAATATTTTTTAAATCATTGTTAAATTTAAAGTCAAACAATATATACTTTCATTCAGCATGCATTAACTGATCAAACGTGACAGTAAATACAAGAATTCTATTTCTAATAAATGCTGTTCTTTTGAACTTTCTATTCATCAAAGAATCCTGAAAAAATGTATCAGTTTCAGCACAACTGTTGAAACTGAAGACTAAAATGGCTGCTGAAGATACAGCTTTTCCATCACATATATTTTAAAATATATTCAAATGAAACAGATATTTTAAATTGTAATAATATTTCACAGTATTACTGAATCAAAATAAATGATCAAATAAATGCAGCCTTGCATGGTGCGGTGGATGGATGGGCGGACGTGACTGACAAGAGGGAAAATGCACATGGTTTTTGTTGCCTCTTATAAAACACACCAGGATAATATTTTGCCATGAGTGAAATTACTTTAAAAAGGTTTAATGTAGTCTTATATGAAATAGATTCATGTATTTAGCTTTTAGTTCATTATTATAAAAACTATAAAAACAACCTATAGAGCTATATACAAACGTAATTTCTCGGAAAACATTTTTTTAAACCATGGAATAAGTTTCTTTTAAATATGTTGTGGACAGCCATAGATTTAAATTAAATGAATTTCTGTAACTTAAATCATTCGAGTTAAAATAGCAAATTATTCATATGAGTTCTGCTTAATAAGATTAATTACCCTTTTTAAGTAAAATGAACTTAATTCATTTAGCAATTTTCACCGTTAGGTTTTACAGTGCAAGCATAAAAGTTTTATTTCAAAAACTATCCCAAACAATTGAGCAGTAGTTTTGGACAACGTTTGATGTCTGCTGAACAAATAAGCTTTAGCAGGAAAATGAAACAAACCTGCAAATATCACTTTATTTCCCACTTTAGGATGAAATATCTTTCGATTCTCTTCATGATCTTTAACAACAAACCAGTGGAGGGAGTGAACAAATGTAGTAAAATGATTCACAACAATGATGAGAAAACTGCTGAAATGGTTCAGATGATGTGATCTTTTCTATTAATGCAAGTGGAGAATGTAGATGTTTTAGTTTTTCATAGTACATACGAGCTGTGACTTTGCGAAGCCCTGTCTTAGGAAGATGCATGCTGGTCCGACGATATTATGTAGCATGGTGCAGTTTTGAACGAGTGCATTCAGAGGCTCCTTAAACTCAGAAGTTACTTCATTTTCTCCGTCTGCTTCTCCGGGTGGGCGGGGCCCTGGCGCCACTGGCCCAGCCACTTTACCCTCAGCCACACCCTTAGGGTGGGGCCAAATTTTACTTGAGACATAATCTAATTAAGCACAGTTCAGTCAATTTGTTTGACAATTCGTCCTTAAACTACTCAAGTATTATGATAGTGTTCAAATACTGATTACTTTCTTTTCAAAATATCTAGATTATTAAAATCTTAAAGGGTTAATTCACCAAAAATGAAAATTCTGTCATTAATTACTCACCTTCATGTCGTTCCACACCTGTAAGACTTTCGTTCATCTTTGAAACACAAATTAAGATATTTTTGATGAAATCCAAGAGTTTTTTTTATCCCCACAGAAAGCAACTTAAGTACCACATCGAAGGTCCAGAAAGTTAAAGACATTGTTAAAATAGCCTATGTGACTAGTGGTTCAACATTAATTTTATGAAGCAATGAGAATACTTTTATGTCAGAATGCCGAATCAGTATTGGCCGACTCCTGTGTCAACATCATATGCATGCATTGTGCTGCTCACGTGATCAGCGTCGGCCAATACTGATTAGACGTTCTGAAGTAGAACATGGAAGCGCTGAACGTAAACAGCATAAGAGAATGACAGGGTTGAGAAGAAATTGTTGAATAAAAGTTATTTTTGTTTTGTTTTTGCACACAAAAAGATTCTCGTCACTTCATAACATTAAGGTTGAACCACTGTAGTCACTTTGACTATTTTAACAATGTTTTTACTACTTTTCTGGACCTTGAATGTGGTAATTACATTGCTTTCTATGGGGGATAAAAAACCTCTGGGATTTCCTCAAAAATATCTTAATTTGTGTTCCGAAGATGAATGAAGGTCTTACGGGTGTGGAACGACATGAGGGTGAATAATTAATGACAGAAATTTCATTTTTAAGTGAACTAACCCTTTAAAGTCTCATTTCAATATTATATTTAACACAGAAACACAGTTAACACAGACACACAGGTCCTGACCTTTAAATAGGTTTCTCTTACCTTCTTCATTTTGTTTTTCATTGAAGGTTTTGTGCAGTTTCCCATGCCTTAATCCTCAGTGAAGATGTTTCCCACCTCCTCTCTTACGTCCTTTTTATATAATTAATTTATAGAGTGGGTGACAATACAACACTCACCTGCTTCCATATTAAGCTACTTAAAGTCCACGTTGTTTAGTTACTAAAAGCTAAAACCCAACCTAACAAATGTCTCTTTAACCCTTGCATTCTTTCTAATCTCAGACCCTCTCCTAACTATCAATCAAAGCAAAACTCAATCAACACTAATGTTTCATAGAACAAGCATACTTCTCCCAATTCTTGCCATCTTCACATCTCGTTTAAAAAAATCTCCATGCTTCTTTCCTCTCTTCCCTATCCACTCACTTTCCTCACAGATTGCGGTCCCATGCAAATGATTTCATTTGCGAGCTGAAAGAGAGAGATGCGGAGCGGGAGGGGAGGTATGGGGAGGGTGAGAATTAGACGAGAAAACGAGAAGCTTTTTTAATCTCTCCCCCATTTCAGATTAAAGACGGAGAGACATGGGATGATGTACAGACTGAGAGCACATGGAGATTTGAGGAACAGAGGAGAAACAAATATTAAGTGCAAGAAAGAGCAGTGGTCGATTAATCGGGCGATATTCAGCTAGTTTGCTTTTTCCCAATGACTAGGTTTCCTTATTGTGCAAAATAAGTGTGCATTTAATTCACTCAAAATCCGTATTGCTCAACATTAAATTATCATTAAATGATTAAATGTAAACATTTTATTTTGAATATGCTTTGATGTCTGAGACCACTTCGAAAATCTGAGATTCAAAATTTCATTAAAACAAAGTTTGAGGACAAAGAAACGTTATATAAAATTAAGAAAAAAAACAACAACTATATTCTGTGCCATTTCTAGACAAAATGTGTGGCATTGATCATGTACAGACTATTCTGTTTAGATAATTTCAAATCATGCTAGAAAACATAATCATTCGGTTTTGCATAAGAGTTCATGCATCACGAGTGCAGCTGTTATTAAAAGCAAAAGAAAAAAAAAGACAAATCAAATACTAAGACATTCTGAAATTCATGTTTTTTACTTCAACTATTCACTAACATTTTTTGTACTCAAAATATAATTTTTAATTAAAAATTGCTGCATTTCATGGTCATTATAGCTGCCATCAGCCAAATGGATACTATCAGTATCAGCCATATAAAACAAAACATACTAGTAGACCACTAAAAAAGTGCTTAGCTTGTAACGTTACTAAGAGACAAATGAAGAATACAGGAGGTTAAAAGCGAGACTGATTGTCTTTTCAACATGGGGTGAAAGTTGTGTGTGTGTGATAATCCCAGACTAATCAAAACACACCTTTGGGCAGACGAACAGAGAACCACTCTTTAATCCGCACTCATATTTTAGTAAAACCCTGTGACATTGCCCTGTGTTACCAGCCTGCCAGAATGATAATCTACTCTAATCCACACACACATGCACGCTTGAGTATTAAACTGTGTTTCTGTGCCAACATTGGGGTTTGTTGTTTAAAAAAAAACCATCAGCAAATAGATAAATGCTACTCTCTTTATTGTATAACATTGTGTATAATAACAATGTGATGCATTTGTGGTGTGTATGAGGAAGAATTTGTTTGAGTCTGCATGTTTGGGCCAAAAGATTACAGTCGAGTCAGATGAGGTCACTCTATGAGCAGCTGAGCACTGTGGGACTGTGGAGTCCCAGATGTGAGTTCACAAGCTGCTGCATGTGTAATAGCAATCATATAGAGTTCTGCGTGTGTATTGACAGAGAGGACAGAAGAAAAATAATCCATTCAGGTTATGCTGCTATAATCAGTGTTTTTTTTCTTAGCTATCAGAGTTGGCAAAAAGCAATACACACATGTGCACATAATATACAAAAATTGTTGTTCAAGAACAAGGATCTTAAAGTGGCCACTAGGAGGGGCTGGAGGTCTGCGAAAAATTAGAAAGGAAAGATTTTACAAAATGTTTTTGAGGTCTGTTAACTTAAAATAATTATCAAATATGTTTAATGCAATAATTAAAAAAACAGTACTCTGGAACAATATGTATTGTAAAAAAATGTTTTTAAATAATCTGAATTAAACTGAAAATGTTTTTCTACATCTGGGGTCAGTAAGATTTTTTAATGTTTTAAAAGAAGTATCTTCTGCTCACCAAGGCTGCATTTATTTGATTAAAAATACAAACAAAAACAGTAATATTGTGAAATATTATTCCAATTTAAAACAGCTGTTTTCTATGTCAATATACAGTAAAGTGTAATTTATTCCTGTGATCAAAGCTGAATTTTCAGCATCATTACTTCAGTCTTCAGTGTCACATGATCCTTCAGAAATCAATCTAATATGATGATTTGATGCTCAAGTAACATTCATTATTATTATCAATGTTGAAAACAGTTGTGTACAAATTTTTTTCAAAATTCTTTGATGAATAGAAAGTTCAAAAGAACAGCATTTATTTAAAATAGAATATTTTCTAACATTATAATTGTACTTTACTGTAACTTTTGATCAGTTTAACTCATCCTTGATGAATAAAAGTATTTATTCATTTTATTTCTATCCCCCCAAAAATAAAATTAAAATCCTTACTGACCCCAAACTTTTGAACGGTAGTGTTTAATGTCACAAAAGATTTAGATTTCAGACAAATGCTGTTCTTTTGAACTTTCTATTCATCATAGCATCATGAAATAAAAATGTAAATAACTGTTTTCAACATTGATAATAATCATAAATGTTTCTTGAGCATCAAATCATCACATTAGATTGATTTCTGAAGGATCATGTGATACTGAAGACTGGAGTAATGATGCTGAAAATTCAGCTTTGATCACAGGAATAAATTACACTTTACTGTATATTGACATAGAAAACAGCTGCTTTAAATTGGAATAATATTTCACAATATTACTGTTTTTGTTTGTATTTTTAATCAAATAAATGCAGCCTTGGTGAGCAGAAGATTCTTCTTTTAAAACATTAAAAAATCTTATACTGACCCCAAACTTTTGAACGGTAGTGTAAATCTAATAAAAAGTAGAAAAAGACAGTCAACTTAATTCAAATAAATAAATATTTTAATAATTTGCTTCAATACAGTAACAAATATTAGCAAAAAAGTTTGTTGTCTTTCTAATAACACTTTTTTTCTCACTTATTACAAATGGATCTTTACATGTGCATGAAAATCTAAAGATACTTTTATGTTTTAGAAACTGGGTCCCTCAAAATCATCTTATTTGGGGGTCCTTGGCCTCAAAAAGGTTTGAAAGCCCCCTTTTTAAACTATGCGATCTTTAAAACTGCATTAATAGCTATATAGAATAGAGCTGGGTAAAAAATATCGACTCTCATTTTTACGAACCGATATCGATTCTTAAATCCCAAGAATCGATTAGTCTGTTTTCAGAACGTGAAAATTCCATATTCAGTGACCATAAACTCATTAGTCAGCTAGAAAAATTAATTATGTTACATACTCATAATTTTTAACATTCTTCAATATGCATGTTTAAATAAATCAGTTATGACAGCGACGATTTAAATGTTTATATTTAAAAAAAAACGAATTGGAGTAGAAATATGATTATGTAATTCTAATCTTTATTTATTATAAAAAAAAACATAATTGAGTGTAATTTAAGTGTTTGTATATAAATAAGTTATTTTCCTTTAATATTATAGTAATGTAGTACCAACTGACTCCCATGTGTAGTTTACAGCATTAGTTGAGAGATTTTTTCCTCTAGAAAATTTGCCATGTACGGTTTCTGATATACTACATCCAAAATAATCAATATCGAATTGAAATCAGAATCGAATCGCAAGCTTGTGAAAATCCATGGTTATAAAAATGCTTTTATATGTTGCAATGGTTCAATAGGCTGAGTTGGAAAACAAAACCTAGCTATCAACCTCTCGGTAGTTTGAGTCCCTTTGTTTTTGAAGAATGCCATATGTGTAGCAGAGATTATTAAATCGATTTTGAAATAAAACACTCTCTTTTGCTTACCCTCCCATTTAAGTGGAGAGTAACTCACGTATCCAGTTCAGATCCTCTGCTTTATTTATTGACTTAAAGATAATCAGATGTCAGATTAGTCAACCTAAACTATGTTAACCCTTTTATCTAACAATACCCATTCTCAGGTGACTTAAACTAATGGATAGAGTTTCAGTGAATGCTCTAATGAAAATTACTGTGCAAATGTAAGCTAAAAATACCAACGTAACCTGTAATAGTTCATTCTTTTTTCAGTACTTTTGACTAAGCACAAGCAAGAAAAGATGTTAATTAAATTCAGCTTAGGCAATGACTCAGTAAATGCATGATCCTAAATGAGTTTGTAGCTATCCATGTCTCCAAGTCAATTAAATAATTATGAGAATAACAAACAACGATCCCTCTTCCAGAAAGGTGAGTGGGCAAGATTGGGTTTCTAGTATGCTCACCACTGGTGATTCAAGCTCAATATCCAATGATTACCACTGGATGCAAGGTTATCCTAGTGTGGGAATGCAACACCACAAGGCTAAGACCAGGTCGTGAGCAGATGAACCATGAGGGGACAGATGCGCTTGTTAGGACAGCTCCTTGACCTGTCGTCTTGTGCCTGGTTCAACCTAACCACCTATCTGCTAATGAAGTTTGGGATACAAGTACCTTCCCAGAACATAAACATCATACATCTGAAAATGGGCCAACATGTTTCATGTGGTAGCATCTAAATTAACTGGTTTTAGTCAAGTAAAAAAATACAGTTTATGATTGAACAGGTTATTATCAGTGTTGGGGAAAGTTACTATTAAAAGTAATGCATTACAGTATTGCATTACTCCCTAAAAAAGTAACTAATTGCGATACTTAGTTACTTTTTATGAAAAGTAATGTGTTACAATACTTTTGTGTTACTTTTTCTCACCTGGGCTGGGCTTGCTTGTTTGTTTTTAACAAAAAAAAAAAAAAAAAAATTATATATATATATATATATATATATATATATATTTGGCAAATGTAATGGCCCTTTCACACCAAAAGTGAAATGAATAAGCCTCAGGCTGAAGGAAATGCATATTTATGCCTTTACAGTAGAGGGCGCTGCTCAAACAAACCTTTCAGCTGTGCTGCCATTCTGGATTAAAGAAGAATAGGATACAGGAGAAGGAAGTTCAACACTCTTATTTCTAAATCTAATCTAAAGTCATTTTTGCTTATTAGTATGGTTGAATTAGATCACTGAAGGTCAGCTGCAAAGACACTGGTTAAATAAGTGAGATTAAATACATAAAGTGTATTTGTGTAATTCAATATAGTTAAATATTACAGGTTTGCATAAAATTCTGAGATTGCATTTCACTGTTTTTATTCATTTTGAATGTTTTCATGCAAGTGAGATGAGTAAATGCATGTTCACATTTAGTCTAGAACTACAATAACCATCATGTTCACAAGCGCACACAACACCTCTGCACTTTATTTCTCTCAACATGGAGTCAGGGGAGCTCTCAGTCAATAAATGTGAAAAGTATGTTACTTATTTGAAAAAGTAACTTTTCAAGACTAACTTTTAGATATTTTGTAAATTGAAAAAGTAATATGTTACTTTACTAGTTACTTGAAAAAGTAATCTGATTACATAACTCAAGTTATTGTAATGCATTACTCCCATCTCTGGTCATTATCATGAACTAAAATTAAAAGCTGAAATAACTACTACCCAGTGTTGGGGGTAACGAGTTACAAAGTAACGGATTACAGTAACGATATTACTTTTTTGGGTAACGAAGTAAAGTAACGCATTACATTAATAATATTGGTAACTACACTACTTTACTAGACTATAGGAACGCGCTTTCCTTCGTTACCCAAGCCGTGTTTGCCTGTGTGTAAAGTTCTGTCTGTTTAAGTGGTGCGTGCATGCGTGTGCCTGTATGTGTGCCGTTGCCATAGAGATCGATTTGACTTAGCTGCTGGAGCTGGAAATGGAGATGGAGACAGGGGGTTTCAGCAGGCCCGGCGCCACGAGGGGGCAAAAGGGGGCATATTGCCCCCTCAGATCTGATTTGTGCCCCCTCAGTTTCAATTTGTCTCCTTTCACCCGATCGATTTCAACTTTTTTAACGTGTACGATAACACCGGTGTGATAAGAACGTTCAATACGCTAAATTCAAACCTGCTTTCCCGCTGCTGGCGCTGAGCCAGAGATTGACGCGCTCTGTGCTTTTCATATTTCACAACTAAGTTTTCAACCACATGTTTATTTGAGGTTTCAGATGTTTGAATGAGGACTAAGCTATATATAAAAAAAGACATTGATAGTTTGTTAAATGCAGATTCCATACACTCATATGGAAGCTGCGATAATCCTTTAAATTATAATTTGACGAAGTTGTTTATTCATATCAGATACAATGCGTATGAAACAAAGTTTACTCTCTCATCCCAGTTCACCAGCCACTTACGTTTATTTCAGGAAAAATTGATGAATTTATGTAATGTAAACAGATACAGATACCGACAGATACTCTGTTTTATCAACTAACATGATCATTATAGGTGTTTAAACAAAACGCATTCACTTCCACATATATGACAATCGGAAAATATCATATAATTCATGATATAGCCTAGTTAACAAGTGTGAATATTTTTAAAAGGAAAAACAAAATAAACGCGATACCTGTCACTTGGCTGCATGACGCGTCGCCAGAATGAATGTAAATAATGTTCTAAAATAGACTAAATAGACTAAATAATATTCAAATAAAAAAATCTAAATTTGGTTAACAAAACTTAATATTTTATTTCTTTATTTTGCATGTGACCATTCAGTTACAGAACTGAACGCGTCTGCTCAATTCAAAGAGGGCTGAACGAGAGTCGCACCTAACTTTGCCCATTTCGCCTCACCTTTGACTGAGCGCCTATTTAAGCGAGTTTGTCATTGATTGTATTGTTTTGTTGTTGGGTTTTTTTTAATTAAGAATAATAATAAACTCATCATTAATGAACCCATCATTAAAATGCATTCACGGTCGTTCATAACCGTGCGTGTCCACTGGCGCGGTGCCGTTATGAATGCCCGTGCGGCCGTGAGCATTATACTTTCACTTTTGAATTAGCGATTCAAAGCCTGTGTTTTGAAACTTGTGTGTTGACACCATTTTAAAATGACCCCACCATAGCCTTCTTTATTTCTGTTGTTTACGGTGAGGCATATTTCTTTGTGCAGACGGGGTTATTGTTCTTTCATATGGTTCAATATTTATACAATAAACTCTATGCAGAAAGATTAAGTGATGATAGGGCTATGATGTTTGTCCATGTATCTACACGGTAAATTAAGAAAAAGTCAAGTAAAGTAATAAGTAGTGAAGTTACTTTTCAAATGCAGTAACTAGTAAAGTAATCTCATTACAATTTACAGAAGTAACTAGTAACTAGTAACTAATTACATTTTTTGAGTAACTACCCCAACACTGCTACTACCATTAGTACCAACCACTAACTACCATTAAACTGATGTTTTGACATGTTTTATTTCTTATGGGGATGAATCACTATATATACCATTATACCATTTAATCAAACTAAATGTTGGGTCTGAACTTTCAAGATTTGAAGATTTTCAAGTTTGTGTTCAACTGTTAATGTTACAGGAAGAGTCAATTAGAATAGAAGAGAAATGAGTTGGCAGAGCTCGGCAAGGCACCTACTGTATCATGTATCAACAATGTTACATAACAGCAAGGTCAAGGAATACCCATCAGACTAAAGATCGGCTAGGGCCCTTTAACAGTGTAATGGGGTCTTTGGTGCAGTGTTGTAATAGTTTGATCACTCATAGTTTTAGTCACTCTAGTCCTATCAAACATATAAAATTTACTTTCATTTATTTTGCAGAACTGAAGGTAGTAGACCACTAAAAGACTGCTGTAGGTATGAAATGGCGACGTGTGAATGAGATATGAATGGTGACCTGCAGGGGGTGCTCTTGTGTAGTCTTACTTGGCCAAAAACAGACTCAACGATAGGTACGAGGTCGAGTTCCACCTTCTCCTTAGATTCCTCAGTCTCAAGAGGCTCCTCTTCAATTTCCTCTGCGCCATCTTCATCTCTGCTGGGAGGATGGATGGGCTGATTCTTTCGCTGTCCCATTTTAGGTCTTACATTACCGTTGAAGACATCCACCACACCCATTTCACCTTGCTTCCTCTGTTTCTCCACCTTCTTCTTGATTGCGGCCTGAACCTGTAAGAAGGCACAGAAGGTTAGACATCCTAAACCAAGCTGATGATTAGGCTAATCAGCAACTGGTGACTAATTATAATGATAATTGCAATTATAAGTTACATAGACCTTAGTCAGGGTAGCGCCATATTTAATTTTTGACAGGAATGAAAACAAGGCTGTGAAGTGTTTTCACTACTTGTGTTGTTTACCAACATCATCATGTTGTTTACTACGGAAGAGGATTAGGGCCAAAAAAGTCGTTAAATTGCGAGAACAAATTCGTTAAATTACGAATTTGTTCTCATAATTTAACAACTTTTTTCTCATAATTTAATGACTATTCTCAACATTTTATCTCGACTTTTTTTCTCGAAATTTAACAACTTTTTTTCTCATAATTTAACAAATTTGTTCTCATAATCTAACGACTTTTTTCTCGTAATTTAATGACTTTATTCTCAACATTTTATCTCGACTTTTTTCTTGAAATTTAACGAGTTTTTTCTCATAATTTAACAAGTTTATTCTCAACATTTTATCTCGACTTTTTTCTCGCAATTTAACGAGTTTATTCTCAACATTTTATCTCGACATTTTTCTTGAAATTTAATGACTTTTTTCTCGTAATTTAATGACTTTATTCTCAACATTTTATCTCGACTTTTTTCTTGAAATTTAATGACTTTTTTCTCGTAATTTAATGACTTTATTCTCAACATTTTATCTCGACTTTTTTTCTCGAAATTTAACGACTTTTTTTCTCATAATTTAACAAATTTGTTCTCATAATCTAACGACTTTTTTCTCGTAATTTAATGACTTTATTCTCAACATTTTATCTCGACTTTTTTCTTGAAATTTAACGAGTTTTTTCTCATAATTTAACAAGTTTATTCTCAACATTTTATCTCGACATTTTTCTTGAAATTTAATGACTTTTTTCTCGTAATTTAACGAGTTTATTCTCAACATTTTATCTCGACATTTTTCTTGAAATTTAATGACTTTTTTCTCGTAATTTAATGACTTTATTCTCAACATTTTATCTCGACCTTTTTTTCGAAATTTAACGAGTTTTTTCTCGTAATTTAACGAGTTTATTCTCAACATTTTATCTCGACTTTTTTTCTCGAAATTTAACGACTTTTTTTCTCATAATTTAACAAATTTGTTCTCATAATCTAACGACTTTTTTCTCGTAATTTAATGACTTTATTCTCAACATTTTATCTCGACTTTTTTCTTGAAATTTAACGAGTTTTTTCTCATAATTTAACAAGTTTATTCTCAACATTTTATCTCGACTTTTTTCTCGTAATTTAACGAGTTTATTCTCAACATTTTATCTCGACATTTTCTTGAAATTTAATGACTTTTTTCTCGTAATTTAACGAGTTTATTCTCAACATTTTATCTCGACCTTTTTCTCGAAATTTAACGAGTTTTTTCTCGTAATTTAACGAGTTTATTCTCAACATTTTATCTCGACTTTTTTCTTGAAATTTAACGAGTTTTTTCTCGTAATTTAACAAGTTTATTCTCAACATTTTATCTCGACTTTTTTCTTGAAATTTAATGAGTTTTTTCTCATAATTTAACAAGTTTATTCTCAACATTTTATCTCGACTTTTTTCTTGAAATGTAATGACTTTTTTCTCGTAATTTAATGACTTTATTCTCAACATTTTATCTCGACTTTTTTCTTGAAATTTAACGAGTTTTTTCTCGTAATTTAACAAGTTTATTCTCAACATTTTATCTCGACTTTTTTCTTGAAATTTAATGATTTTTTTCTCGTAATTTAATGACTTTATTCTCAACATTTTATCTCAACTTTTTTCTCGAAATTTAACGAGTTTTTTCTCGAAATTGAACAACTTTAATGTCGAGATGGTTTTATTTTTTTATTATTGCTTGGCCCTAATCCTCTTCCGTAGTTTACCAACTATTTTTCCAGAAGACTTTCAGCAGACAAAAACTCAATGAAACCATTTTGAAACTTGTGAGTTTTGAATATGAATGTGATTTAGAACCTTATACAGCACATGCCAAAGTAAAGACTGTAAGTCTATCCCACACAGCGCAATTTTCAGTGTAAAGTTAAATATGGCGCTACCCTTACTAAGATTTGTAAAGGGAGTGATCAGATCACTGGCTGGTAATTGTGGGTGGAGCTAAAACTCATCAAGATTTGACTCATAGCTTCTAATTTAAATGAGCCAATCAAAGTTGACTATACTGTTTGTACTGTAATGTAGACAATAGGTGTGTTCGACTTGAAGTGGTGCTGTGCAGACCGATTGGTGTATGACATCATTGTACCACGAAAGCAATTTCGAAAGCATAAGGATGTCATACAATGATGGTCTGTGCAGCGCCGCTTCAAGTTGAACACATCTAATGTAAACACATAATTTTACTTTTTAACTATTTATCCAGCATAATTAAAGTGGCTGTGTACATATTAAACTTTAATGTTAACAGTGAAGTAAGTTCAATCTAAATCTGCAGTAAACAGAATAGGCCAAAAAAAAAGATTATTTTTAAACAGGTTTACAGAACAATCCCTCCGTCTCCCATTGGTCGGTCAAAAAGATATGCCCGCCCCAAAACTTATGTCATTGATTGTGCCAATGTTGCTACGCCAGACTGGTCAGAGTGATCAAACAAACAGAGCAATGTTTTTATAGTGCCAAAGAGTTTACGCTTTTTATGGAAATCAATCTACCAATGGTTTACGTATAGTAGTTGTCTGTGCATACTAAGTCGGGATAAAAGAAACATTTTAACATTGCAAAAATCCCAATTTACCTTTAAGCAGATTATATTCAGAGCTGGACTTAAAGACAAAAATCAATGTCTAGAAATCCAAAAAAAAGCACACACATGCATGACTCTACCTGTTTCGCTGTTCTCTCCGGTGGAGCGCTCATGCCGCCGGTACTACCTGCCCCTCCTGCTGATCCCTCTCGAATAATCATGAACATCCCTGCAACAATGGCACGCTCTCTCTTTCTCTTCCTCTTCTTTCTCTCTCTCTCTCTTGCAGTAAGACAACACCTGTTTTACCCCTCCCAGTATGGGCCTGTCAGAGGTTTCCTCCGTGCAACTACAATTGCTACTCTCCTGTGAATTTCTCAGAACTGTATTCAGTAACTCAAGCTGAATTAGGAAGACCTGATAAATGTGGTAATGTTTCTTCAAAATTCAAAAGAAATCAGTTTAAACCTCTTTCTGCTTTGCCACATATTTCATTCTATATTGATGCATATGTTTCTCCCCATCTGACTCAGACGTCTGCTCCTCTGTAGAAGTCCACAGTTTGTCATCCGTCTCTCTGCCCATGGGCTGTTTTATCCGGCAGGGCAAAGAAAGACAGAAGGATACCATGTCTGTTTTTTGCCCTTCTAACATTCAGAAGGTGACACTCTATCCATCCGATACCTCTCTCTCCTTATCTTTCGTTTGCCCTTTTCTGTCTAGGCTGTATTCTAAAGTGCATTGGATTGGTAAGATAAGGGGTTTCTGTGTTAGTAGTTAAAAAAACAACAAAGTTTTTATATGAAATCTCACACACATAACCTGTACACACCGTTTTTGCTGTCCCTATGGAAATGGAAGATCAACTTTTTTATATCAAGAAATCATTTATTTCAGAAAATGAAGGCTTTAACTGATTTGGAATAAGGTGCAGAATTTAAACTGAAATTGGCAATGCTATCTAATTTATTTATTTAAATTCAATGCTAATTCTGTTTTGTCAGCTATTTTCTGCTTGTTCTTTTTGTTTTTTTATTTAGTTATTTGAAATTTGCTTCTGTATTTTACAGCACTTTCAGGCAATTTTTTGTTTTCTGCTGCCTCAATTTTATTACAATATTAATTGTTTAATTTATTTTACATGATTAAATATTATTATTGTACAACAAACATCAACAATAAACCACAAGCTTTTGTGCAGTGATCTCTGTCCTGTTATCTAAACCTAGATCTGTTCGTATCTGATGCCACAGCAATCAACCTCTATTTCTTATTATTCTCTTACTGGATCTGTTACTGGAGTCATGTGAAAAGGACTTTTAAGTAAGCTTCCAGGAAATCTAAATTGAACACGTTTAAGCAGACAAGTATTGTGGATGAAAATGTGACTTACATTAGGTGAGACTGAAATGTGAAATATTTTTACAACAGAATTCAATTTCTGCTGTAAAGCAGCTCTAAAAAGAAGTGTCATTGTTCAGCTGAAGTCAGTTCAGTGTTGATTCAGTTCAATTCAATAACTTTCTAAAATTCAGTTCAGCTATAAAGTAGCACTGTAGAAAACGGTGGTCATTATTTAACTCAATTCAGTTTAAGTTTACTTCTCATCCAATAGTGTCAGTGCAGTGAAATCAATAATACTGCTGAATAGCTAGTAATTCTAATTCTAAGCTAATTGGCTAATCATGAGAATATTTGAATCCTGATCTTACAGGGATAGTTCACCCAAAAATGAAAATTCTGTCATTAATTACTAACCCTCATGTCGTTCCACACCCCTAATACCTTTGTTCATTTTCAGAACACAAATTAAGGTATTTTTGATAAAATCCGATGGCTCAGTGAAGCCTCCATTGACAGCAAATTAATTTTCTTTTTCAATGCCTAGAAAGGTACTAAAAAAATATTTTAGTACAGCAATATCTAGTGATGGGTGATTTCAAAACACTGCTTCATGAAGCTTTGAAGCTTTACGAATCTTTTGTTTCAAATCAGTGGTTTTGAGCACATATTAAACTGCCAAAGTCACGTGTATCATTGAAATTTCGAAACACTTATGACGGAACAAAGAATCGTTTACTGAAATCATGTGACTTTGGTGCTCCAAACTACTGATTCGAAACAAAAGATTCGTAAAGCTTTGAAGATTCATGAGTCAGAGTTCTAAAATTGCCCATCACTAGATATAGTTGAATAAATTCGTTATTTTGTTTTTTTGGTGCACAAAAAAGTATTCTCGTTGCTTCATAACATTAAGGTTGAACCACTGTAGTCACATGAACTGTTTTAAACATGAACATGTCTTTGGTACCATTCTAGGCATTGAAAGTAGAAATTAACTTGCTATCACTCGAGGCCTCACTGAGCCATCGGATTTTATCAAAAATATCTTGATTTGTGTTCTGAAGATGAACGGGTGTGGAACGACATGGTAATTAATGACTGAATTTTCATTTTTGGGTAAACTAACCCTTTAAACAAATAATAATGTTCCATTATAAGCCCAAAAGTTTAGCAAAAATACATGTATAACATGCTGTCCCACTTTCGAAAACAACCTTTTCTTAAGTGGGGAGACAAAAATAGCTTCAAATAGAAAATAATTTAACACATTTTCACTATATTTTTGCAATATTTGTTGTACAAATACATCTCAAACATAAATCAAAAACATTTTAGAACATTGTGTCATTCATTTATATCCTTAACATTAATTTTGTCTAAATCCTATGTCACTATCCTTTAAGAGGACTTCACATGGATTGCTTCTTGTTTGACAATTTTTCCACCCACATTTATGACATCACTTCCACAAAGTCACATGATTTTAAACACTTGACACTTTAATCACTAATTACTTGGTTGAATTCAACACTAATCATGTTCACTTTGAATGCTGTAAAAAAAACAAAAAACAAAACACCCTATAGCTCTTATCTATTAGCCGGTGAATTTTATATGTAAGAATTTTCATGTATTGATCGCTTTGTTTATTGTCAATGTATGAACAGCTTGTAGGAAACTATAAAAACAAGACCTTCCCAACTTGTCTATTATAGTGTCAAATATACTTTATAATCAAACTATCATAAGTGTAACTTAAATTACCTCATCTGTCGACATCCCAGCTAACACACGACATACCAGTTATGTAATTTATTGCTATACTTTTTGGTAATTTAATGACTTACTAATTGACAATGAAACAACGACATCACATGCCCATCATTTCATTACCTTCAACTCACAATGTTGTCAGTACGGTCTCCTAAGGTTATAAGATAACCAAGAACATTCCAGTTATTATATTTGTAATACTTTGGTCATTTCATGACTACCAATGTAACTGCAATGTCATGGGCCCGTAATTTCATCAAATTACCAGCTCACAACATCAGTACGGTCTGGTTATAAAATAACCAAGAGAGAACCTTCCATTTAAGTAAAATATTCATAATGCTTTGGTAATTTCATGACTTATTGGCAACATAACTGCAACGTCATATGTCTGTAATTTCATTACCATCGAATAATAATTCTTTTAATGTTCTTATGACCAGAATTTGCTATTTAAAATATGTAATTAAAACATAAGTCACAAAATTTAAATTTCCTTTATGATTTTCACCAACTCAAAGGATATAGCATATGGATAATATGGTTTTTAAATATCAACAGCACAACATCTGGCAGGTCAAGAAAGTGTGTTTTTCTGAGGTGAGAGACATTTTACAAAAATGTGTAACAGTTTTTGAAAATACCCGAAAAAAATGAATAAAACTAAAATATCACCAGACAAAATTTCTTCTGACAGCAGATACTGAATGCTGGTGAATCACAGAATTACATATTCATCTAAACGTTGCTCTCAGCAGCATGAATGGCGTTGGGATGTTCGCTGCAAATTTGTTTCCTGAAATGCAGATTATTTGGGATTATGTCAAGTTATGTTATGAGCTGTGTCAATAATAGATACACACACACACACACACACACACACACACACACACACACACACACACACACTTTTTTAAATTAAACAATGGTGACCTCATTGAAGACAGCTTAAATGCCCACATTTGTGGTCCCTGCCTCATTTTAACATTGTCAATCTTTCCAGATTTGATCAGTGCATTTAAATGTATTTCCCAACACCTCTACTCTGCTCAGTTGATCTAACCCTTCATATTTAAGCAGATTTAATGATTATAGCATGAAATCTTCTCTCACCTGATGTATAATTTATGGATAAAGAGCTACACTCAGCCGGAGAAGAAGAGAAAGCTCAGTAACGGAAAATGAAAGAGGAGATAAAATAGGGGAGTATTTGTGCGTCAGACAGAGTGAACTCAGGGTGAGGGGAGAAGAGGGGATGCAATTGACTGACGACAAAACCGAAATGTAAACTGCAGGATTGAGTAACGACTCTTTCTGCTGATTTTACAAGGATATCTAATTACAGTCTATCAAATGTTAGGGAAAACGTAGGAGGAGAGAGGGATGTAGGGATGTTAAGGGACAAAGAGAGACTGAAAGGGTAAGGAAAGGGGCAATTGAGTATAAATAAGAAAAGAGAGAAATTAGATCTTGTAAAGTAGAAGGATCTATTGCTTATTGATCAGTCATATATATTAAATGCCATGTGCACGTCTTATTGTGGTGTAATTGGTAAATATTAAGTTCAAGTTCATTTTATTTATAAAACATATTTAAAAACAGCCACAAGACTGAACAAAGTGCAGTACAAAAAAAATCACATTAAAAATCCAAATATAAACATTTAAAAAAAAATAAAAAATTAGTAAGCCAGGGAGAACAGACACGTTTTTAAAAGAGACTTAAAATCATCAGGGGAGATGCCAATAATCTCTAAAGGCAAGTTATTCCATAGCCATGGCCCAACCACAGAGAAAGCTCGATCCCTCTATGTTTCAGTCTGGAGTGTGGGACTAAAAGAAGGTTCTGGTCACTTAAAAGTGCTCTAGAACCAGTTTTTACAAGATGCAATATAAGTCTAAGGTGTCCCCTGAATGTGTCTGTGAAGTTTCAGCTCAAAATACCCCATAGATTTTTTTAAATTCATTTTTTTAACTGCCTATTTTGGGGCATCATTAATTATGCACCGATTCAGGCTGCGGCCCCTTTAAATCGCGCTCTCCTTGCCCCGCGAGCTCTCGACTATAATACAGTGCATTTATAAAGTTCACACAGCTAATATAACCCTCAAATGGATCTTTACAAGATGTTCGTCATGCATACTGCATGCATGCGTCGGGTCATGTGAGTATAGTATTTATTTGGATGTTTACATTTGATTCTGAATGAGTTTGATAGTGCTCCGTGGCTAAAGCTAACATTACACACTGTTGGAGAGATTTATAAAGAATGAAGTTGTGTTTATGCATTATACAGAGTGCAATTGTTTAAAAATGAAAATAGCGACGGCTCTTGTCTCCATGAAAACAGTAAGAAACGATGGTAACTTTAACCACATTTAACAGTGCATTAGCAACATGCTAACAAAACATTTAGAAAGACAATTTACAAATATTACTAAAAATATCATGTAATCATGGATCATGTCAGTTATTATTGCTCCATCTGCCATTTTTCGCTATTGTCCTTGCTTGCTTACCTAGTCTGATGATTCAGCTGTGCACAGATCCAGACGTTAATACTGGCTGCCCTTGTGTAATGCTTTGAACATGGGCTGGCATATGCAAATATTGGGGGCGTACATATTAATGATCCCGACTGTTACGTAACAGTCGGTGTTATGTTGAGATTCGCCTGTTCGTCGGAGGTCTTTTAAACAAATGAGATTTACACAAGAAGGAGGAAACAATGGTGTTTGAGACTCACTGCATGTCATTTCCATGTACTCTTGTTATTCAACTATGCCAAGGTAAATTCAATTTTTGATTCTAGGGCACCTTTAATCCTAGACTTCTAGAGGGGGTATAAAGATGCAGCAGTTCAACTATGGGAGCTTGTTTATGCAAGAATAAATAAGAGAATTTTAAAATCGATTCTGAATTGAATAGGCAGCCAATAAGAGCCCTCAGAATTGTAATGATGCGATTGCTTTTACAACTTTTCTGTAGAAATCTGGTAGCAGCATTTTGGACCAGTTGGAGGCGAGCAATTTGAGATTTAGAAATACCACAGTATAGAGAGTTGCAGTAATCTAAGCAAGAAGTAATAAACGCATGAACAGCCATCTCAGCCTTCTATAATACCTGTTTGATCAGGTTTAGATCACATACACCATTAAGTATCATCATCTAATTCCTTTTCCACTTACCATTTATCTTTTAGAAAACAGCTGTGCACTTTTCACAAATAGTGTACAAAGATTTCAAATCTGTGTTTTTTGGCTTCATTTTAACTTTAAAATAATCTGAAGCAATGATATTGTATCATTAACATTTTTTAATTATTAATTCATTTTAATTCCTAAAAATAATTTACAGCAGTGTCTGATAGATTGCATAGAAAGAAAAACAAAGTAAAAATAAGTTAAGTGTTACTTTTTGGTAAGTTAATGTTATGTTCTGTTTTGGCTTTGTTGCATTGTATTTTTGGTTCTGTCTTCCTTGTTTCTCAGTTTGATTGATTAGTCATTATGTTCACCTGGCATCTCGTTAATTATCTCATTAGTTCCCTTTTTTGTTTCATGTATGTAACTCCATTCTCTGTCTGTTCTCTTGTTTGGTTGTATCTCTCTGTTCTCCTGAGCCTTTTGTAATTAAAGACTGTTTATTTGATTCACCTTCGTCGTGCGATTCATATAGACAACCAAACCGTGACATTAAGACACTCAAACAAATATTTTTCTATAGTTTATGGAAAGTTTATTTCTTTATTTTCACTCTAAAGATGCTGGGTTGTTTCAACCCATGTTTGAGTCAAATATGGACAAGCAAATATAGATTATTTGACCCAAACATAGGTTGAAACAACCTAGCATTTTTTATTGTGATATAAATGTATTTCTTTATATTTATAAATATGTGTTTAATGAAAAAGATTAATCTGATGTTTGATTAAATTTTATTTCTGTAAATTAAATATACTTTAATTTATAAAGCTTATACTGGTAATATTCAGTTTGACATACTAAGATTAAGCATCTCCAAAAAAAAAAAAAAAAAAAAAAAAAGGTAACACTTTATTTTTGTTACGTGTCATTGTTACATATGGCACATGTAACTATAAATTATGTATAATTACATGCAACTAACCTTAAACCGAACCAAACCATAATCCTAACCCTATTGTACATGTAATTTTACTCAGTACTTAAAGGTCCCGTTCTTCGTGATCCCATGTTTCAAACTTTAGTTAGTGTGTAATGTTGTTGTTAGAGTATAAATAAAATCTGTAAAATTTTAAAGCTCAAAGTTCAATGCCAAGCGAGATACTTTATTTAACAGAAGTCGCCTACATCGAACGGCCAGTTTGGACTACATCCCTCTACTTAATTCTTTAATGACGTCACTAAAACAGTTTTTTGACTAACCTCCGCCCACAGGAATACACAAGAGTTGCGTTTGTAGAGTGTGTTTGTCGCCATGTCGTCGAAACGCTGTTATTTTCATCCCGCAGTCCAATCACCGGGTCTGATTCCGGCTCAAATTGATAGGGTAAAATTAAAGACATGTTTACAATAACACTGAGCGCGTGCATCTCCACGTTATGGTAAAAGGCGTGACTTTTCCGGGCAAGGTTCGCTAAGCTGCTGTCGAATCACAACACAGGAACCGCTGGCACAATCAGAACTCGTTACGTATTTCTGAAGGAGGGACTTCATAGAACAAGGAAGTCATCAGCCCGTTTTTATGACAGTGGAAACAGCGGTATACAGATAAGTAAATTATGTGAAAAATACTGTGTTTTTTTACACGCGAAACATGAACACATGTTATATTGCACACTATAAACACAATCAAAGCTTCAAAAAACAACGAAAAACGGGACCTTTAAATGTATACAGTGTAACAAAGACACCTTAAAATAAAGTGTAACCAAAAATAAAAAAGACTTAGGGGTCCATTTGTGGAAAACACCATACATAGTTTCTTAAAGATATTGGGGGGAAAAAAAATAATAACAACTGATTGGATTATTTTTGTGTGTGTCATGTTCAGGGCCAGAGATTATATCATGACCCAGACATGCTTGACAGGTGAACTGTCTCGTTTAGATGAATTAAACATCAGAGGGCAGAGGGCAGTCTGACTCTCTCAAGATCACTTGTCCTGCGGATTCACCACTATGAGAGCAGTGAATGTGCTCAGATGCTTTCTTGTTTTTTGAATTAATAATCTCTTTTGTTCAGTTCAGATAATCCCACACATAGCACTAAAACACAAAAAGAGATTTTACTCAACACAGCTAGACATCAGTAAATAGAGCAAAAATATATTGTGCAAGGGGGTTTAAAATGTGACACACTGAGACTGAATCTCTGATGCAGAGACTTTGGCTGTCATATTTTAGTCTTTCAGATGCAAAAGATTGATGGCCAACTAAGCATGGCATAAAAGTACCGTAGGCCTAATACAAAAATGCTTATATTTTTTATTTAAAACAAAATGTTTAATTACAAGTTGTTTTATCAGAATAACCAAAAAGTTGTTTGAGTTGCAAACATTAATTTACATGAATTTTAGAATTTCTTAATATCAGTTTGTTTTATAGGAAGCAGCACTTGAGCTCAACAAGTTTGAGCAAAACCTGATCAATGTGTGTTCTTTTGTCTTTTATCTCCCCCTATTGGAGGACCAAATTAATTTGGTTACATGCACTCCCGGATTACAATACCAAGACCGTCCACGTGGGGGATGAAGTTCTCCTGAGGATTGAGCAATTTCCTTGATTTTATATAATATGAAGAAAAGCCAAAGGAAGCAATAAATGCAAGGCGTACTTTTATTATACAGATGTGATAAGTCTTTCGTTAAGTTGCCATGCAGAGGCTTTGACTGTAATCTTGATTCCTCTGTGATCATTAACTTAATCAAATAGCCTTCTCTATATTTTCATTCTTCCCTTTATTAACAAAACAAATAAAAAGTTAGAGTCCATAATGTCCTTGTATTATCAAACCTATATATGAGTCCACATCACACCTGGGACCTGATTCACCTTGTCTGAATTTATTGTGTGATAAGTTGGCTGTATCTCTTGCTTAATTAGTAAATGTAATAGCGAAGAATAAAACATTTTGAAACATTTACTGGATGAGGCAGTGACAAAGTGTGGAGAAACAGTGATGCAAACAAACAACAGTTTCATGAAAATCAGGAAATCACAGAAAGTCCAGTTATTTGACATGTTTAAAATAAAATACCATAAGCAAATATGTTTGCACATGAGAATTCCTTCCTTGTTTAAAGCATTAGTTCACCCAAAAATGAAATTTCTGTCATTAAGTACTCACCCTCATGTCGTTGTAAGATCCGTAAGAGCTTTGTCCATCTTCGGAACACAAATTAAGATATTTTTGATGAAATCCGAGGGTTTCTGAAGCACACATATAGGCAGCAACGTCACCTTTCAAGGTCCAGAAAGGTATTAAAGACATCGTTAAAGGTGACTACAGTGGTTCAAACTTAATGTTATGAAGCGACAAATACTTTTTGTGCGCAAAAAAACAAAATAAAAACAACAACTTTATTTAACAATTTGAACTGTTGTGACGTAGTGAACGCAGTGCAGGCTTCCGTTTACGTCTGAACGCCGGTTCAGTATTGGCTGACGCTGTACACGTAAGCACCACGACGCATATGACGGGATTTAACAATCTCAGTTTATTTATGAAGCACAATTAAAAACAATATCCGTTGACCAATGTGTTGTACAATGACTCAGTTAGGCCACTTTACAAATGCAATAAAAAGCAGACATAAGAAAAAGAAAGTGATAAAGTAAACATTTTTTGATGTGGTTAGTTATGCCACACTTCCTGTCACAGGCTGCCTTGCTTCAATTAAAATTTAGCAATATCCACTTAAAGAGTACCTACTTTACAGTTTGACCCAGCAGGCTAAACATTCACTTCATATTGTGCAAGCCCATAATATGTTCCACTGACCAGCTCTGATGACGTTGGAATGGGTGGTGTTGACATGCCTGGGTGTGTCTGAGAGTGTAGGAAATCTAACTAATACATGTCTTCAAAATCATTTGGAGCAGACAAGGACCGGAACTGAGGTGCAGAATCTTACCCGAGATTTCACTACTTATCATTACTGAGATTTTGTCGCTTATAAAGGTAAGTATTACCATATTAAGCAAAATTGTACTGGTGCCTTTTTATTGCTGGACCAACATGTATGTTATTAGGCCTATTATTTTCTATATTAATGTGCATATTTTTAATATGTTATTTTTAAACTTATAGGCATATTTTATTTTAACTGATAATCTCGCTTGATAAAAAAAAACAGGTAATAGAAAGTACATTTAATAAACTATAATAAAGTTACAAATCTCTTTTCACAGTCATTTATTAGCCTATCTGTTATTGCAGAACGCCGGCCAATACGGAGTCGGCGTTCTGACGAAGAACTCGGAAGCGCTGCACTGCGTACAACACAAACTGCATTGAATAAAGCCGTTATTTTTGTTTTGTTTTTGCCACAAAAAAGTATTCTGGTTGCTTTGTAACATTAGGGTTGAACCATTGTGGTCACGTGGACTATTTTAACTATGTCTTTCTGGACCTTGAATGCGGTAATTTCATTGCTTTCTATGGGGGCCAGAAACCTCTCGGATTTCATCAAAAATATCTGTTATTTGTTTTCCAAAGATGAAGGAAGGTCTTAAGGGTGTGGAATGTCATGACCGTGAGTAATTGATGACAAAAAAAATTATTTTTGGGTGAATTAACCCTTTACTTCCAGATATCTATGAAATTCTTCCTAGTCACAAAGCTAAATGTAGATATCTCCAAAGAAAAAGTCTTCCATAATTGCAGATGTCTTTAAAAGAGATTTGACTAGGAAGAATTCCAATTTAAGATATCTCTTAATAGGTTTTGCCTAGTCAAAAATCTAATTCAAGATATCTACAATTATAATTTGACTAGTAATAAATTTGATTATAGTCAAACGCCAATATATATATATATATATATATATATATATATATATATATATATCGAATTATAATTTTTACTAGTTATAATTCAGTTAGAGATATATCTAATGTAATTATCACCAGTAAAATTGTAATTTGAGATATCTCTAATTAGAATTATGCATGGTAACAAATCAATTATAGATACCTTTAATTACAATTTCTACTAATCAAAACTCATTTGTAGATATCAGAAAATATTTTCCAATGGAAAAATATGACAGTCAAAATAGCATTGTAGATATCTCGAATGTATATTATGACTAGTCAAAATAACATTGAAAACATCTTAATTCCAATTACGACGAGTCAAAATTGCAGAATAGATATCCGGAATTGGAATTTTGAATAGTCAAAACTAAATTATGACTATAGTGCAGCCAGGGGTATTTAATGCTAAAACGGCTTGCCATACCGATTCTTCCGTGTGAGACGTAGTTATTACGTGATACCCAAAATTACCCAAACAAGATGCGTGCTTTCAGGAAGTGATTCGTTTATTACCAGAAAGACCATGGAAAATCCAGGATGATGAAATTTCTCAATAGTAGGCCTATCCATCTGCAATATATCTCAAAGTTCTTGCCCTTGCTGTGGGATTTGTGCGATTGTTTTACAAGTGTTGTAAAGCTGCAAACAGGTGCGGGGTTACCATTTTGGGAGCCCTAAGCAAACACACGTTATGGCGAATTCTGATTTCCGATTCCCAGTTTCGATTCCTATAAGGTAAAAAATAAACAAATAATTAAATAAAAAAAGTCAAACATTTATATATCAAACATCTTTAGCTACTGTGTCTTTTTGCAAAACATTTTCCTACAGCTGAATTCCACGAACAAAAATCAGCAGCCTCAAGAGCACTATGAGGAACTTTAGGATTAAACAAAAAATATCAGCATTAACTTACTAATATACATTTCAAACAGTTATAAAATAAGAAAGAAAAATAAATTTACAGTAGCACAAATAAATGCAACTAAACAAAGTGCAAGAAATCAAATATAATAATATGTTAAATAACACCGCATATAGTCTTTTTATAAATAAAATATAGAGTAATCTTATTAAAGTTATTCACTCAAAATCAGTGATATATTATACAATTTTGTGTGCATTTGTCCATTCGGAGTCGAGTGCATCTTCTTGCGTATGAATAGTTGAAAATCACATTAATTGCACACACAGGAATCGATCAGCGGAATAGAAATTTTAATTTTAACAAGTATCCAATTCCTGATTCTAAGTATTAAGTATGCGATTCCAGAATTGGAATTCGATTCCCAACTCTATAACTGCTGGCAAATGTGCAGGCGATGTGAGCACAGCTTGTTCAGAGTATGACCTGCTGCAATAAAAATCTTAATCAGTACTATCATAATCACAGTCAAAATAACTTCCCCTCCCTCTTGCAGTGACATCTCTTCTCTGATGACGTGTTCACTGGCATGAGGGCGGGACAACCTGTCACTCACATGACATCACAACAATTGCAAATCACAACAATCCAATCAGTTTTCGATTGACAAAATCAAGTCCTACTCAACAATTTTTCTTGTTAAGAAGCTGTTTCACTCTGAAATAAAACAGAGTAGTGTATGTAAACAGTAAATTAAGGCCTTGTCCACACTAATACGTTTTTCTTTGAAAATGCATCTTTTTCTCTTTGTTTTTTTGTCAATGAAGACAAAGCTTTTTGAAAATGCTCTCCCAAGTGGATAAATTTGTTTTTGCGTTGTAGTGTGGACTGTGAAAACAGAGGTATTCAAAAATGACGATGCATGTTTAGTCATTGATATAGCATCATTGTTGTGCCTGCTATATGCATGTTGCTAAAGAGAAATATTCCTTTGTATAATCTTCATATTGCATTCCTGCAAAGATGACAGTCACTGTCCTGCAGCAAAATATGCTGACAGTTTTAGACCATACGATTTTGAGTGAAACCTGAAAACTTTCATCTAAATCTATTCTTAAAATCTATTCACAGATTAACAAAATGGTTCATATTGCAAAGAAACTGGTCTTTCTCTGCATGCTGATTGGATGCTCACAGGCTTTTCCATACCATGATGTCACCACTGAGGATAAAGCAATAAAAATGTTCGAGGTAGAGAGAGAAAGACAAGATGCTATGCAGAGTGTAAGTGCCTCATTTTATCTGTACTGATGTATGCTGATTCCCTACTCTAGATTAGTTGTATTTGCTAAGTTAAACACATTTAAAGTTACTGTGGCATTTAACTGAAAGAAATATCATGCAGCTGTATTTTCCCTTCAGGTCACTGATTTTACTCCACCAGTGTGCCGTGTGGTAAATGAGAGTTTGGACTGTCCTTTGTCATGTGAAAATGCAAGCTGGGAAGTGACTTACATCATGTCAGATGGTGCTGGTTCAGGAATTGATCACCCCTCTCTTTCTGTCACTGACTCTACTGAATTCAACAATACATTTTCCATCTCCATTGATACAACTGTAGATGAAAATGGCTACAATGCAACCATTGTGGAATATATTGGTTCCTGCTGCTTCCACGATGTGGAGATTACTGTGACAGACAAGGCAGGAAACAAGGCAAAGTGCCCTTTTAATATAAAACGACCAGTAGTGACCACAATCAGCCCAATGACTGTCAAACCCACATCCAGTAGCTCCACCACAACCATCTCTCTTTTGTCAAGTTTTATAGTGATGGCACTGAAATCTATACTGTTTTAACATGGATGTTAACTGTATGTAAATATGCACTTAATGATTTTTAATAATTTTTATTTATTCCTAATTTTACTGCAATCATGTTCACTCACTTTATATCGCTGTATACTTCATAAAATCAAACTTGTGAAAGTAGTGGTACAGTATTTCTATTTATTCAAAATTTTGTTCTACTTTATAAAATGCTAAATAACATAAACTATATATATATATATATATATATATATATATAATTTTTTTTTTTACTTAAAGCTGCTGTCCATAACTTTTTTGGGTAAAAAATGATAAAAAAATCAATTTTTGAGCAAGTACATAACCAGCCAGTGTTCAAAACTATCTCCTTACCTTAGCTCGATTCACAACGGTAAGCTTGTAAAAATGTTTTCTAATAAGAGTGGCTCTGGTGGGTTTCCACGGGAAATTCAAGCATGCAGCCATCCGTCTTTGCGGAGGATGCTGTGACGGATAATTTATAGCGTTTTCTCACAAAAGCTGGAATAATTAAATGTATCATTTTGATTGTGGATTGTAATCCAGAAAGGTCCAAATGACAATCATCAGTGACAACTGGAGATTCACTCGTAGTCAAAAGCAAAAGACTTCAGACTGCGGAGTGGCTACAGAAATTGAAATCTACAGGTAATGCCGATACACACTGAATACACAGTCATGCAATGCTGATGTTGTTAACATTAACATTTTGAGAACAAAGTATAACAATAATAATAATTTGCACGGTTTGATGTGATTTAATCAGCATTGGCAGCGCGCTTTATTGTAATGCTTTTGTTTCTCAGTTGGTCAGAACAAAAGTGGCAGACATGTTACTTATTTGTTCAGATGACATTTTCTGAAAAAAATTCTTATTTTGGTCATACTTTGGTCACACATAGATGTAGAATCTGTGATTCCGAAGTACGCTATCCAAACCGGTGCAGTGACTGAGGAGCCATGCCGATGCACAACCCACGTAAAGATAATGGCTGCGTCCGAAAACTGAAAAATGCTGCCTTCCGAGGACACATTTCAAGGTAGTAAGGCATCAAGGCACGTCCGAATCCAATGTTAGCTTCACTTCCTCTCTCATGAGATACCTTCCTCAGATCGATTTTTGAAGGAAGCATAGATGTATCCTTAGCTGCCTTTGATATCCCACAATCCTGTGCTTTCCATTCTGTGACAGTTGAGCTAGAAAAATAAAGACCATTTTGACCAACATATTTCAATTTTGATATCATTTCTATCGAGAAATTACTACTGTAGTAATTAAATATTTGTTTAGTTCTCCCCAAAGCTCGCGCTATATTGCTGTAGATCATTAAACTGTTACACTGCCTCAGAAGTCTGTCCGAAATCAATTTCGTGAGGTACCTTCATGCACAAATGCTGCCGTACAAGTCATTCTCTTATAAGATAGCGAGGCAGCAAGACAGCTACCTAGGTTTTCGGACGCAGCCAATAATTCCGCATATAACTGCAATTTCAGGTTTCAAACAGAGATGGCGACAAAGAGGCAAATATTACAGACTGCAGCTTTAAAGCACATGTTCAGTAGGGTCTCATATTCAGTCCTTTATTTCAATCAATTAAAGTCATATATTACAGTGCTGACTGTGGGGAATTTATTCAAAAGACCATCCCAGCTTGTGTGTGAGAGAGAGGCATGTGACTGAATGATAGCCATCATCACAGTTAGGAATAATAGGACCTTTATGTAAAACCCATAGCAACCTAGAA
Source organism: Megalobrama amblycephala (assembly GCF_018812025.1). Lineage (NCBI taxonomy): Eukaryota > Metazoa > Chordata > Actinopteri > Cypriniformes > Xenocyprididae > Megalobrama > Megalobrama amblycephala. The sequence continues at coordinate 17,785,347 of NC_063066.1, read as the reverse complement.
ACAACAGCAAGGTTAGGCTGTAATGTGTAATATTCTTTAGTGACTTTATAAGGAGCCCTATAGTTCTCAAACCAGGATCACACACCCATTTTTACACATGGTTTTATGATTTCTCATTAAATCATAAAAAACAGCTTTTTAAACTTAGGTGTGTCTGGAGTTTAAAGGATTTATATCATGACAGGTGGAGCAAGTTCAGGAATCGATCATGTCCAAGTTGTTGGTTCGGGTTAACATTACTCAATATAACGGTCTAGATGAAGATGGCTACAATGTAACCCTTTTGCATTATTTTGGCATCTGCTGCTATATTGATGTGGAAGTTTCTGTGGTGGACAAGGCAGGAAACTTAAATCTACACTGCTCTAAGATAGATGTGCAATTTACGTACACTCACTTTATTTTTGTACACATGTCATTTAAATAATATTTAACTGTCAAACTAAAGTCAAACTTGTGGAAGTAGCATGTATTTCTATTAATTCCAAATTGTAATATATTTCATAAAGTGCTAAACAACCACAACTATATTTTACGTTATATAGAGCAGGCCTAGGTCTGGTTGCAGCAAAGCTCTTAACTTAAGAAAATAAGAATTCAGTTATCATTCCAAGTCTGATATTGAGATATTTGTGCAAACATAGTCTGAATGATGTTAAGATAAATGACTGTCCTTGTAGATTAGACAATGATGGCACCTAGGATTAAAATACTGCATACAACTTTTCGTGTTTTCGTTTCATGATTTGATGTGTTATAGCGCCTCCAAGTGGCCAAGCCTGGCTAAGTTTTTCCACGTAAATGTTATTTCACGAATAAAAATTATTTTAATGAATTAACAATAAAAATTAGTCAATAGATTCATGCTATTGAATACATAGTTACTTAACAGATGATAAAATGTTATATTGCTTCATAGGGCCAGCTTATTCTTAATATTTTATTGTGAGAGAGGCATTTAGGCTATTTATCTTCCAGTTCAGCATATCCTTGTCTTTTTTCCTTCACCCTAGGAGACATTTTCTGCTTAGATGCATGTTGAAGTGTAATGAGATATTGGAAGTCAGAGATATTTGTCCAAAATGACTGAATGATAGCCATCACAGTTAGGAAAAACAGTACAGTAAAACCCAGCAACCTAAAAACAACAGCATGGTTGGGTTGTAAAGTGTTATGACTTGATTATGTGTGTGTGTAGCCTATAGGTTACAACAAAGCCCTTAACCTAGAAAAACGTTTGTTTCAGATTAAGAGTTTAATTCTGTCATTTTAAGAGTGATGTTGAGATATTTGTCCAAACATAAATTAATAATGTTTTTCAAGATGACTGTCTTCGTAGACAATCATGGCACTTTGGAGACACTTTCAAATCAAATCAATCAATTTTATTGTGTCATAGCGCCACGAATTAGCCAAGCCCTGCTATTTTTTTCTGTGTCCTCACATTGATTGACGAGTTTCACATAAATAAAGTAAATTCAAGAACAAAATGAAATTTGCTAATAAATGAAAAACATAAATGAAGCAGTTTGGCTTTAAAATAATGGGATCTTACTGTGCACAAAACTCAGGTGGACCAGGTCGTGCTATAATTTTATGCTTCATCCTCGACCACCCAGTCTCGACGGAAATTCTAATACTAAAAAAATTCAACCACTCTTAATCAGCCACATTTTCCACATACATCAAAAAAATAATGGATAATAGTTATCTATCTGGTAAGTGATTTCATTACCTGCATAATCATATAAACAAAAACTTTCAAAGAACCAGTTTGATTGACCAGTTAAAATTTAATTATGAATCAAGTTTTCAAAAAATAATAATAATAAAAGCAACTTAAGTTATTTTGAAATATCAGAATCGAGTCATACATATTTCATTTAGCAACTTTGACCTGATCCCAAAAGGTTGTTAATGATTTATGCATTTATCTGGTCCTAGCACGGTTTATCTAAGCAAGTGCATGGTCACTTAGTTTATTTAAAGATTTTTTTGTGATAAGGATTAGGACAATGTTTGACCTATATGTTGATTTACAAAAAAATGTAGGTCCTAATGCATTACTTACTTTGATGTTTAAGATACACTAGCTATGTAACTTTTGGCCCTCTAGCGGTTAAAAACCAAACTGCATGCATTTTGTGGAAAACATTGTTTTGGTTGTGCTGCTCTGCATGACTGTGTAAGAAAAATGATGAGGACGTTGAAAATCTTGATGAAGAAGTTTATTGCAGTGTAGCAGTGACAAAGTACACGTAGCACCTTGGGTTCATCGGAGTCAGAATGAACCCAGAACTTCCAAATCTCAAGCCTTTTATCCTGTTTACAGTTTACCACTCTTCATGTAAATGTAGTTTCTCATGTTTTACCAGCTGTGGTCTGTATGTTAATAAGTTGTGACACCTCATTGTCTGGAAGTGACAAAACCCACACAGGCGAGATGATGATGACACATTATTTAATTTTTTTTTTTTTTACAAAAAAATTACATAGTGTACCTTTTAATTATTTCTTTAAAGGTGCCCTAGATTCAAAAATTGAATTTACCTTGGCATAGTTAAATAACAAGAGTTCAGTACATGGAAAAGACATACAGTGAGTCTCAAACCCCATTGTTTCCTCCTTCTTATATAAATCTCATTTGTTTAAACGACCTCCGAAGAACAGGCGAATCTCAACATAACACCGACTGTTACGTAACAGTCGGGGTGTATGCCCCAATATTTGCATAATGCCAGCCCATGTTCCCAACATTATAAAAGGCATTAGACAAAGGCAGCCAGTTAACGTCTGGAGCTGCACACAGCCGAATCATCAGACTAGGTAAGCAAGCAAGAACAATAACAAAAAATGGCAGATGGAGTAATAATAACTGACATAATCCATGATAGCATGATATTTTTACTGATATTTGTAAATTGTCTTTCTAAATGTTTCGTTAGCATGTTGCTAATGTACTGTTAAATGAGGTTAAAGTTACCATCGTTTCTTACTGTATTCACGGAGACAAGAGCCGTCGCTATTTTCATTTTTTAAACACTTGCAGTCTGTATAATGCATAAACACAACTTCATTCTTTATAAATCTCTCCAACAGTGTAGCAATAGCCGTTAGCCACGGAGGACAGCCTCAAATTCACTCAGAATAAAACGTTAACATCCAAATAAATTCTTTACTCACATAATTCGAAGCATGCATACAGCATGCATGACGAACATCTTGTAAAGATCCATTTGAGGGTTATATTAGCTGTGTGAACTTTGTAAATGCGCTGTAATATAGTCGACAGCTCATGTGGCAGGGAGCACGCGATTTAAGGGGGCGGCGCCGAGTGTAAATCAGTGCATTGTTAATGATGCCCCAAAATAGGCAGTTAAAAAAATTTATTTAAAAAAATCTGTGGGGTATTTTGAGCTGAAACTTCACAGACACATTCAGGAGACACCTTAGACTTATATTACATCTTGTGAAAAAGCATTCTTGGGCACCTTTAATATTTATTTCTAGGAGCAACTCATTTACTTAGCAGTATCCACCAACTCTAATAATAGGCTTAGGCTACCATGCAGTCTGAGAGGCATTAAATGACAAAAACACCAGAGAAAGTGTTATTTGTTGGAATGAACACAGAATCTGAAAGGGTTAAACATTGACAACAAGTTTAGTATTGATCTGAAGTTTCTGTGTTGTGCAAGTTATGTTCCACTGACCAGATATAATACTGTACATTTGTGTGAGAGTGCTTGAGTGTGTCCGAACAAGACTGAAACATCTCAACAAAATCATTCAGAAAGGACTTGGATCTGCTACCTGAGATTTCACTGCTAGGTTTCATTATTTATAACAGTAAGTAAAAAATAACAGCCAGGTGCTCTTTGTTGATTGCATTAAGTATTTATTTAATTACTACAATGCAACTGGATGGCATGTAAATATTAATGAACATATTATAGGCCCACTGATGTCTTTTTAAGAGATTACTGGAATAGTGTGCAATAATGTTTTTTGTATTTGATAACCTGACTAAGATTAAGGCCTAAAGTGATGAATTAAATAGAAATATGTTATTGCAGACGAACGTAATTTACCTTACACCCTATTCCTAATATGGTGAAGCTGGAAATAGTATTCGAGTAAATACGCAATACAGACTACGTAATTCAGAATGTCAATCTAGCTTATGCCTAATATCAATCTGCAGTGTGCATTAAGTGTCTAGCCGCAGAGCAAACACAGAGTAGCACTATAACAACTTTCAAGACACAAATATATCTAATATGATAAAACAGCACTGCTTTACCCCACATACACATGACCAGAAGAAGCAGAAGCAGCGACTGCGGCATAATAAAAGTCCGCTGCTCTCTAGACGTGCGTCGCGCTCGTCTCTCATTAGCAATCGCAGCACTCCGCCTTGCTCTGCTTCATGCTACAGTAACGTTAATAATCTCATCCATGAACATGATTTCGAGTACTGTCCCAATTCTTTTCCACCAGCTGTAGACGTGAAGACAACACTTACAATGATTCTGCGAAATCAAGGCGTCATCAAGCTATGCCTTTGTTTTGAATAAGCGACCTCTAGCGGCGAAAATGTACATATTGTTCCTTTAAAATACAAAATCAAAGGGACCGTTCAGCGTACCTGAGGAAGATGACACCTTCTTTCTGCTCTCTCTTCTCTCTTGCACACCACAGTTGTTCAGAATGGTTCAGATTCCAAAGACACTGGTCTTTCTCTGCATGCTGATTGGATGGTCACAGGCTTTTCCGCACAGTGATATCATCAATGAAAATGAAGCAAATAAAGATGCAGACAGGGTAAAGGGAGAAATACAAGATGCTATACTGAATGTAAGTACAACATCTGTTTGTTGTAGGTGTATTGTAAACTTCTGCAAATATATAGTTTTTCTAGTCCATTTTCCTGCTAATTGATTATACTGCTCCATGTTAGCAGTTACTATGGTATATAACTGAAAGATATAACATTTAATTTCTGTTTAGGTCACTGATTTTACTCCACCAGTGTGCAGTGTGGTAAATGAGACTTCAGACTGTCTTTTATCATGTGGAAATACAATTATGGAAGTGACTTATATGATGACAGACGGAGCTGGTTCAGGAATCAGTTACACCAGTCTTTATTCTGTTTTAGCTGGGGCTTATAGCAACTTTACTCAATATGATGGTCTAGATGAAGATGGCTACAAAGCTGTCTTTTTGCATTATTCTGGCATCTGCTGTCTTGAAGATGTGAATGTTTCTGTGGTGGACAAAGCAGGAAACACAGGAAAGTGTCCTGTTGTTGTAAAACGTGTCAATCCAGAGACTTTAATTCTCCCGTAGCTCCAACACAACAATCTCAAAGGTCAATACTGATGATAATTATAAGATGTACATGAAAAATGTACGTTCAATAATTTAGTACAGTAAAAGTACTTGATGTCAATATTAAGTCAATGCTTGAGTAATGGTATAATACATGAAAATGTGATTGCTTGCCAATATTTTGTAATTTATAGCAGACATGTATCTTCATTGTTTGTAACTGAATGAACTGATTGTTTAAAGTACTAAACTGAAAGAAGATCATACTGTTGTGTTTTGGTGGTTAAACCAAATGTTCTCATTATATATCCCAATGATCTTGTGTTTTGAAACAATGATTATGTAGAATGAAAATAAGTACAACTAGAATGAAAGCCTGAGATCAGATTTTGAAAGAACAAACACTAGCTGTGTTACAAGCGTGATCAGTTTTGGAGTTTTGAAAATGTACACCTTGTGAAAATAGTACCAAAGCGAAAAAACAACAACAACAACAACAACAACTAAGTACAAACACAATTGTTTTCAACTTATTTTAATTAAGTAAATTGTACAAGCAACAACACTCATTTCAATAAAATCAATGAAGTTTATTGTTTTCTTAGATTTCTAATCTTGTCTAACTTTCTGTTTCCCCTTCCTAGTGTTTCTGGTCTTGTCATTGGATTATTGTTCTGATTATTGTCTTGTGTCGCTCTATCTATATGTTTCTGTGCAGCACTTTGAGATGCAGCTTTTAAAGGCGCTATTTAAAATAAAGTTTATTATTATTATTATTAGATCCTCTAAATTAATACTGTAATGTAAATCTTAGAAGGACAACTGACACAAAAAATCAAGTATACCTGAAACATAACACACATTTTACATGCATTTTGTTTGATAAATTGATGCAAACTGTTTTCTGTTTATAAACTTCCAAACTCCAGAATTCAATTCTTTAGAGAAGTCTGGTGTTGAGATATTTGTCCAAAAATGATTGAATGATTCCAACGGTAGCCGTCACACATAGGAATAACAGGACAAACAACACCATGAAAAACCCTGGCAACCTAGAAACAAAAGCAAGAATGGGCTGTGATATGTTGCGACTTGAAACAACTTTGAAGAATATAAATAAACATTAATATATATGTATATAATATTATATTAATATATATGTTTTGACTGTCACCTTTTTTTGGATTCACTGATATAGCCAGTAAAGTACATCTCTCTGCCCACAATATACAAAATTCCTCCAAGAGCAGCAAGCACTGTGAAAAGGGGAAACTAAGTTATAACATTTTCTCATTTTCATTTATCCACCATAAATTCTGTTTAACTATTTCACTGTAGATTGTTGTATAGAAATATATAATGTAACATACCTTCATTGAAAAAGATGCCAGAGATCCACAATACCACCAAGAAAACGGAATAAAACTCTACACTATTCTGGCTAAAGAGATGGTGGAAAGACATATTTTTAACATTTTATGACTTGTTTGTATATGTTGGATTACCTGTAAAAACTTGCCAATCAAAATAGATTTCATATATGATTGTTAATAAATTAAATGTGAGTGCAAAATGTGTGTGAAGTATGAGAGGCATCAGTGAAGCAGTTTAGCTGTAAAGATCTTTGATCTTACTGTGCACGAAATGTCCTTTCAAACTCAGGTGGTCCAGTAACAATGGGTGGCATAATTTTATGCTTCATCCTCGACCACCCCACACGTCTTGCCTGAAATGCTAAGAAATTCAACCACTGTTATTCAGCCACACTATTTTACCACGAAATTATTGCAAATAAAAAAATTAATGATACTTATCTGACATATGATTTAAAGTGGGCCTATATAGTATTAGCCTGATAATCATACAAACAGAACCTATCTGATTGATGAATCATTAACTGAGTTATCTTGAAATAGCTCACTAATATCAAACATGATTTTAATTAGCAAGTAAACCTTTACCTGATCTTATTCACACATTTGTCTGGTTTTAGCCACAGAACTTTTTTTTCTTTTTTACTTTTGGCCTTTTCAACAACTTTAAATGTATCAATCCATTTGAAGTGTAACACATGATGTTAACTCCTATAAATAATGCTTATAAATAAGTCTTTTTAAGTTCCACAGTAGTTATTTAATTCTGCTACATACATCAAATAGTAAAAGGATCAATGTATTGAAGAAACCTAGAAATTGATCGGAATAACCTGTAATTTTAACATCAAGAATTGATTTTTAATCTCCAAAGACCTATTTTACTGCAAAACATTATACAGAAAAAATTGTATGAATAAAAAGAGGCTCTTTTACTGAACCTAAGAACAACCTTTATGAGTTTTAAGGGTGTTAATAGGCCTGCTATCATGATTCAATAGTCCACTTGCAGTGCACGTTTGTATTTTTGATGGTGCAGAAGATCAGCTTACCCATGTGGAGAGCAGACAGTATTGACACTGCTGCGAGGAGAACTGGCAGATCCGAAGTCATATTTGTGGTGTTATTGTTCGAAACAGTTCCTTTTTTGATAAAGTCTCGCCACCACAAATATGTGAAATGATGTCAGTATGTCCGCCTACTGCAGATTACCTCCTGTTTTTAAGATCAGGAACTACCGGTCTAAAGTTTGCAAAGGGAGTTGCATCATGATTCATGTCAGTCAGATTATGCACCACGCCTCTCCAGTCAAAAAGCAGTATGAGTTGGGAATAAGAAGAACGGATTGCATTATGTCGTGTGGGCGATTCTTTTAAACTTGGACTTTAGCACTTGGATTCGACTAAATTTACAAAGCCCAAACAATAAACTGTGTTTTATTTTTTAGAGATCCTGTACCAATCTATTGACCAGCTGCTTTTAAATGATTCTTTCAAATAACTTGGGATTTGAGAGAAGCCTAAAACGGTATTTATTTTGGCCGACCGTGACATATTGAAGTCATAAATAAAAAATATTTATTTCACAACAAAAAGCACAAAAGCTGTTGACAATGTCAGAGTAGGCTATTTTAGTACGGTTTCGTCCGCATTGGCTGACAAATGTAGGTTTTAGAACGGTTAACCGGTTAATTGAACCGAATCGTCCGAGTGAACCGATTCGCTCAAATGATTCCGACTTCCCCACGCTAAGAACAGAACGGCGCACTTGCGTACGAAATCAGTGCTGGCCTTTCGGCGCTGATGATGTCAGACACTGTGCGCCGGGAACTGTCAGCTCTGCGCTGCTGAAGCTTCCGCGACAGGAATATATAACAGCAGCCCGTTATACCTCTAATAAACAACAGAGGAAGCGCAAACATGGACAGCGATGATGACAATATGGAAGAAGTGGTGGAAGGTACGGCAAGCGTATTCACAAACGATGCGGTTTGCGCAAGTTTGTTTATGTCGTCTTCCCGGCTGTCAGGCTGAACTTTTATGCAGTCTCATTCCGCCGAAGATTAGCCTACCGACAGCTTTCCTCTTTACTCAAGCTGCCAAACACACGAGGCCCGTAAGCTTTGGACTTTTTAAAAACCCCAGATGACAGCGAGACCTGTTTCGGCTTTAGACTTTAGAAAGATTCCTTCTTAAATCCCATGAACTGAGATACTACAGTATAAACACAAAGTATAAAAGTAGTTAGACTAATTTTTTTTCTTTTGAAATATCTTTCATTTTATTACATTCTCTGACACTTTGTACAATATATATTCTTTTTAAGTAGCCTGTAAATGCATATATTGGTTGGATTTATAATTGCATGGACATAATATTGTTGTTGAAGCCACGTGGTTAAGAAAGTAAGGTTTTGACACAATAGTTGCAAGTTCAGCTTGATCCAGAAATGCAGAGTCGCGTACAGCGTCAGTTCTTTGCTGTCATCATTAAACCCAGGGCTTCCATCAATTAGTGTACAATCACTTAGGATATTTTTGCCATGTCAAGTATCGAGCTGAACTGATGTTATTAACCTGGGCCATTAAAATGAGTGTGTTTTTTTATGTATGGAGTGCAGTAGTTATTTATCAGTCTTTTATTTGCCTTATCTCTGATTACAATGTCATGACTCTTTAGGACCACTGGATGAGGATGACCAGCCTCATGGTTTCTGTACTGTGACCTACTCCTCCAGTGACCGATTTGAGGGACATTTTGTTCATGGGGAGAAAAATGGAAAAGGAAAATTCTTCTTCTTTGATGGCAGGTTTGAAGCTTGTGGTGTATGTTTGCACCATTGTTAATTTTATTATTGATTTTCACTGTTTGATTTAATAATGGAATATTAATCACTGTTGATAAGACTCTCAGATTTAATTATTTCAATGATAAAATAATAATAAAACAAAGTTGATGGCTGCAACACTCCCAAAAAATTGGGACAGGGGCAAAATAATAGTAAAAAGATTTCAGAATAAGTTAAACTGTTTAGCACAATTAGCAGGTGAATTGGTAATAGGTGACGGGTATCATGTTTGGGTATAAAAGGAGCATCCACCAAAGACTCTTTGCAAGCAAAGATGGGTCATGGCTCACCACTTTGTACCAAATTTCATGAGAGAATTGTCAAACAATTCAAAAATCACATTTCTCAATGCTAGATTGTACTCAACTGTACTATTTTGAGACCCCATGAATATGAACTAAAATGTATTTTTAACATACTATCTCTGTATTAAAAAAATGTATTTAGTTACCACTTGTAGTACACTTGAACCCATCTTTTACAAAGTGTACAACAAGTGGTAACTAAATAAATTTTTTTTAATACAGAGGTAGTATGTTAAAAGCAGATTTTAGTTCATATTCATGGGGTCTCAAAATAGCACAGTTGAGTACAATTAGATGTTCTTAAAATTATCTTAAGAAGTACTAAAGAAGATTTTTAGTGTAAAATTAGTGCGTGAAAATAGTTGTCTGGCTATCACCAGACCAAGCTCAATTTAAAACTGAACATTGGTCTGGGGAGTTTGCTATGTATTTTCTGCTGCACAAGAGGCGTGATCAACAAGCATTATTCACGCAATTGGATAGTCCTTCAACCAATCAGATCAACGATCCGGGTGATGTACTTTTGCAGAGCAATGCGAAAACTCCAGACAGGTTTAGTTTGTATTGGTTTGTAGCATTGATCAGCGGTTTGCAGAAGCAGCAGTGGCATCGAGCGATTTTTGCAGGTTGTGCAAAAAAACATGAAAGTGAGAGGTATTTACACCCAGTTGAGCGATTTGTTTGCTAAACTAAAGAAGTCATTTAGCATCATTGAGAGGTTAAAAGGAATTGGATTGACGGTCGTGCGAGAGACGTCATCGTGTTATACCCGCCCAGAGCCATAGAAAGAGCTCTGTACCCGCCAATAGCGAGCAAGGTGGATAAGCCAGTCTGTGATTGGTTCCCGCAAAAGTGTAACAGATGCAGCAGAAATGAATGTATGGGTTTCCAGACTGAGTTGCCGGGCGAAATCAAATCGCCGGCAGATCAGGCTGGGTTTACCCAGTCTATGAAAATAGAGCATTTTAAGTTCATTATGGAAGTGTATTTTGTTTGTTTTTTTCACCTGGGAATGGATTGTAAGTAAGATTGGTCTGCTAGATCTGCTACGCTGCTGCTGCCTGTAAACTATGAAGAGAACCGCTGTTGCAAATCTAGACATGGTGCTTGGCATGGAGGAGGACTAGAGCGATTGATTAGCTGCACTGCTGGCTTGGGCGAACCAGTCAACTTCCTTGAAGAGATTCATGGTTGAATTATGTATATAGTTTAGAATCATATCACTTTGAGTCAGAATCATTCAAATGCATATGCATCATAACCAGCAGTCATAGATGTAATTAACATGCAGAATTTCCTTTTGCCCATTCTAGTTGCTTCTCTTTGATGTCCTATTTATGTAAACCTACATAGTAAAAAGCTTATTTGGATCAATTTAATTATAGCAGATAACTGTAATTATTTTTTACCTGCATATTACATTTTTCCCCCCTCTATAGTACGCTGGAGGGTTTCTATGTGGACGATGCTTTGCATGGCCAGGGCATTTATACTTACGAGGATGGAGGAGCATTACATGGGACTTATGTAGACGGCGAGCTCAATGGACCTGCTCAAGAGTTCAATCAAGATGGTCAACCGGTCTTTAGGGGCCAGTACAAGGACAACATTCGCTGTGGCATGTGCTGGGTCTACTACCCGGTTAGTTTTGCTCTAACATAAAGCACTAAACTGTATTGATCATTTGTTATTATGCCATAACATATTGAACTCGGGACATGAAAAGTTCCAGGTTTATGTGTATACAAGTTTTCATTTCTTTTCTGTTGTCTAAAGGATGGCGCCTGCGTGGTGGGAGAAGTGAATGAAGACGGAGAGATGACAGGAAAGGCAGTGTCTTATGTTTACCCTGATGGGCGTACAGCTCTGTATGGTTCCTTTGTTGATGGAGAACTGATTGAGGCCCGACTTGCCACTCTTACCACCCAAGAGAATGGCAGACCACACTTCACAGTTGATCCAGACAGTTAGTAGTACTTTTATTTACACTCTCATATGTCACATGTCTGTTTACCGGTTGACTTTGTATTGGTTGTCAAGCAATTTAAAATGCAAGATTTTAATCATATAAAGCAAATTAAAAGTTCTAAATCTGGTTAGTCTTGGTAAAGTTAATCCTGGTATAAAAAGGCGTTGTATGTTAATCTTTCTTTTCCGACTCTCTTAGGTCCTGTTTACTGCTACGATAAATCCACCTCGTCATGCATCGGCAGTCATAAACTGTTGCCTGACCCCTACGAAAGTCAACGGTTGGTGCAAGCTGTGATCAACCATGTAAACCTCAATCTATCAAATTTTGTTTTGAACAGAAAACATGTACTTATTTGTTCCAGTGATGGATTGTCTGGTGGTCTTGTCATTTCAATGGGGGAGATTCAGTTGGTTCCCTAGTCTTAATACAATATTTCTCATGTCATCATCTTGTTGATTCAAGCTGAAAGGTGGTTTTCTTTTGGTTTAACAGTGTGTATGTGGGACATTCACTTATTTCCGGAGCTGGAGAAGGGCTATTTGCAAAAACGGGGGCTGAGGCTAACACAGTGATGGCTTTTTATAATGGTGTCCGCATTACACATACAGAGGTTTGTTTGTTTCCATTTTACATTATTGGCAGTGGCAGAATGTAATACTTTTCCTTTCTTTTTTTTAAGATGAATGTGTTGCTGAATTAAAGTATTTTAAAATCTGTAAATGTTTAAATTAACAGGTGGACAGTCGTGACTGGTCCCTGAATGGGAACACTATTTCATTGGATGAAGACACTGTGATTGATGTTCCGGAACCTTTCAATCTGACTGAGAATTATTGTGCATCTCTAGGCCACAAGGCCAATCACTCCTTCACTCCAAATTGCAAATATGACCCGTGAGTGTGAATGTATATTTTAGAAATTGTGCTTTTGTTTCCTATATTAACTTTTTTTGTTGGATATTTCAAAATAAATAAATCATATTATTGGACAATATTGGGTTAGTAATGTTACTGTTGTACTAACAGCTGTTTTTACCTGTCCAGGTATGTCCATCCTCGTTTTGGACAAATAAAATGCATCCGAACAATCCGTGCTGTGGAGAAGGATGAAGAACTCACTGTTGCTTATGGTTATGACCATGAGCCATCAGGGAAGTCTGGTCCAGAGGCACCAGAATGGTATACAAAGCAATTGCTGGAGTTTCAGCAGAGGGTGTCAGGAAAAGGGGCTGACGAGACCTTCTAAGACCCTTCTCACCATCGCTGTGCTGAGAAAAACATTATCTCCTATCCCAGCCTTTAACTACCACCAGAAACTCTAACTCTGTCCTTTGACTATCTTGCAGCTAACAATTACAAATAATCACACTTCTGAACTGATTTCTGGCATCCTCATCCATTTACAAGTATTTTAACTGTGAAATCCTTGCTCAGATCACTGAGCAAGCTACAAAATTCTATGGTTCTACAATGTGGAAGGATCTAGTATGTGTGTCAGTTTGTGACTGGGTTGGTTGGTTACAAGAATACTAAGATTGAATAAGAGTAAGTGATTTAAAAGGCATTTTGACTGAAACCCATGAAGCGGAGTGGAATTGGAAAGTTTTAAAGACTATTGTATCTATTCCTTGAGATATTCAGCCTCTTTACCAGAACTTGTTAACCATGCAGTATTAAACTAGTATAGTGTCTTTTGCTGCTCTGCTTATGTTTCCCCCAAAGAAAATATAAATGTGTTGTTATTACCATATGTACTATTCTTGTAAACAGATTTGTTGTATCTTCATTAGCTTGTACGACCAGCTACAGTTAAGTTTAAATAGTCTCTAGTTGTCTTGAAGTACAGTATTATACCGGCAAGGTCATTTATTTATTTATTTGTGATATTTTTGTGTGTTTTTTTTTTTTACACACCAAGTGTACAATGAAAAATCTACACCGCAAACAGAAGGTTTATGTAAAGTGTACTTTATGTGTTGGAAAAAGACTGAACAGAGAGTGTATCTGAGACTAAGGCACAAGGTTAAGACAAATCTTTCTACTGAAATGTACTTCAGCTTTTGATAGGCGAAAGCTATCAACAAAGATTTATCAATAAAACTCCAGCATAGAACACAAGTTCATTTGACTCATCTTTTCAAAGTTCTCAGTTATGTAAGGATAAAACTTAGAGAATATGAATTGGATGTTGTTTCCGGCATAATGCAGGAATATTTAATGCCAAAGCACTCGCTGTCGCTGTAAATATCCACACGATGGGGGCGTGGTCATCGTGCTGCACCTGCGCGCGCGCCAGGTAAATGAGTGACACGCTGGGCTTCAACGCTTTCTTCTAAACAAAAGCGGTCCGGAAGTGATAAAGGGAAAACGGCATAGGTAAATACGAAATTTGTTCTAATTCAGAGGGCATAAATAACTTTGTACTTATTAAATCGAGTGTAGCACAGCTTCAGAATATCGTGTAGTAAAATTACGTTAGTAAAGTGGTTTTGTAGTTCCAGAATCAACACACAAACGTGGAAAGCGATAGTGACTTGCTGTTTCAAGCCAATATACGTTTGATAAAGGATCCAACTCAGTTAAAGACATAATAGTGAAAGAGTTTTCTCTTTTAAATCATATTTATGATCATAAAAATACATAGCTACCTTCTGTTTAATTCTTCTCTCCCCGCTGAAGGCCTGAGATGGACCGTTACAGGTATTTCATCTTCAATCAGAAGAGTGTGGTGGTCCTCGGCATCCTTCAGGTGGCGTGCGCGGGGCTTTGCGTGGTTTGCGGTTTTATAGATGCAGTCTTTCGCAAAAGCACTACTCTGAGTGAAACTAGAGCTCCACTCTGGGCTGGACTGGTGAGAAAGCTTAAAACTTACAATTTGTTTATTTTAAAAAGACTTAAATGGCCTCCCCAGTTAACCAATAATGCACCATCCCAGTTTGCCAGTGGAAAACTGGGACAGGGTCAAGGTCACATAAAATAGATTAATATGACAGTTTTGTTGTATCCCTATCAAAATATATCACATTTCACTATTTTATAACCTTAACATGATTTTCTTTTTCTCACTGCTGCTGAATGTGGTTTTATTCATTCATTAACCATTCCACTGTAGTATCCAACTCTTGGTGATTCTATACCTCTGTCTCTTGCCATACATGAGAGACTGTCTATAAATGATTTTCAGGTCTTTCCCTAACCATCCCCATTACATGGCTTGGGACTCACACACGCATTCACACCTATGGACAATTTAGCATCTCCAGTTCACCTATACTGCATATCAACTTGAATGAATTTAATGCTGATTTTTAGTAATGGAAGATTATGAACATAATGATAAAGAAGATTAGGCTTGGCTATCCCACTTGAAACGCATTTACCCTATTGACACTGAGAGATGGTGATTCTGTAAAGCTCATTTCACTTTTTCCTCCTCTTTTAGATTATGGCTGCACCGGGTGTACTTGCCCTTTTTGCATCCCAGAAGAAAAACCCAATTCTGGTAAAAATGTCTCTTGTGAATTTATTCATCTAATCCACAATCATTTTTCCTGACAGTTGTCTCTATTTGTTGATATTAACATGCTCTCATTATTACTTTAAGGTAAACACCATGATCATCTCCTCTGTGATGTCGCTTTTTGCTGATGTGATCGTCTTTGTTTATGCTTGCGTCACTCTCAGCTATGGAGAGGAGGATGATGAGATCTTCCATGCCCATCCTATCCCTGAAGTGGTACAGTCACACCAGATCATGTATAATTTGCTATCTATTATACCCTCAGCTTAAAATATAAAAATAGTTGATAAAGCTGTCTCCTGTGTAGAGATTTGTCCTCAGCCGGATGGTAAAAGGCGCAAACGGCACCCTTCTGGTGGCCTGCATGGGGTCTCTGCTCTTTTCTTCTCTGATTGCATACGTTGGCTGTCGCAGTCTGCCGCTTTGTGGCTGCTATGATTCTGCAAATGGCATGGTGGGTGAAATCTGAGTCTTTTAGTTCATAAGAAAATTGCAATATCTAAATGTTAATACACAGTACACAAGATTGAGCTGTTAAACACTGCATTGTTGGGTATTTTACAGGAGTTTCTAGTTCCTCAGAATGATCCTGTTACTCCCACTGAACTCGTATGCACTTGGCAAGGTATGCAAGAGATGTTGCTGAAGTGGGTTTCTACACTGAGATAACAAAATCATATTTTATAAGAGTCATCTGCCACATGAGCCACAATATATGCAATTATGATGATGTTAGTGAGGATGTGGCTGACTGTAATGTGATTTTATTTTTTCTCATGCAGATGGAGAAGAGCGAATCTTTAACTCCCCTGTGTCATTCATGGAACACTGTCCTGAGCAGGAGCAGCAAGACCTCGCCACGCTTCCACCGTATAGCAGACTTGCTTAGTAATTAATGCTTTTTTAAATGTATCTGACTGGGCAAAATATCAAATAATGAGAGATTTAATTTATTAATTTGCCCCAGAATGTGTAAAATGTCCAAATTTCATCAAGCTTGCTTGTTTCAGTTCTACTTAAATGTGTTTCTTGATGTTTGTTATTATCAGTGCCATGTCAATTTTATGTTTTTTTTTTTTTTTTCTAAAAGCATGTGCCTTTGCTTTATACATTTTACATGATTTTACAAACTGATATTTTTGTATACATCAACCTGTATATATTTTACAATAAACAATTATTACAAATTTAAAAATCTGGCTCTTTATGGATGTAAAATGTCAACCTATTGCTTTTAAATGGATGTTCAGACTAAAAACTAGTCAGTTCCAGAAATTTCATTTGGACTATGCACTTGATGGTGGCACCCATATCAAATGCAAAACAGTATAGTTTTTGAGATGCGTTTCAGTTCGTTACTTTAAAAGAAGTTTATAGTCTGACAAGAACTGATTTCCAATATGTACTTTATTTAGACAAATAAGGCACAACAAGTCTTCTGAAGTTCAAAGATGTGGTACTTTATTTCTTAGTAAAACATTAACTGTTAAAATCAAAACCTCAACAAGCATAATTTCTTTTGCACTCCTTTGAATATAGTAGATTGATGGTTTATATTGTTGATTTCCTCAAAACTATTACTTTCACTCAACTCAATGACCAACACTGAAGACATGAATTGTATCAGACAAATGACTAGTAAAGATATGTTGTGCATGCTTGTGTTCTGGCATTGCAAGGTGCTATTTTATCAACTGTTGACCCCTGATATCATGTATTGGCTCATACACTGGTTGCAAAGATGCATAACTTCCACTGAAAGAATAAGCAATTAAATATAACAATAAAAGTGTAACAAGCTTAAATAATCTTTCATATATTTGCTGCATTTGTAGTTTTCCACAAATTTTTAACATTCTGTGGACTTTAGAGATCTGCTTCTATTTTACATTGTTATCTGTTATTAATGTGTTAATGCAGACAGATAAAAAAATACAGAATTCAAGTCTGAGTGACACTTGAAATAGTACAAATCAGTATAGACAACAAACGAGACCAAGAGCGTTTACCTAGATCAATTTAGCATGAACCTAAAAGACGTATGAACGCTCATGAGGTTTCTGGCAGATAAATGAGATAACCCTTCTGTAGGCACCGGGTCAAAATGTTAAGCACAAACAGACAAATCTTTACTATGCATTCAATATTTCAGGGCCATCATTAACCATGCACAATTCCTCAGCCAATCACATGCTCCGCTACTGTACCCCAAACAAACAATGAAACGCATCAGCTAATCAGGCCCTTAACGCCCACTTCAAATAACTAATTGGAAATCATATGTAAAATCACTTTTTGGCAATTCCCCATTAAAAAAAATAAAATAAAAATAAACCATCATGCCTGAGTTTCTTTCATGCACTTCACAGGACCTGCTGTGCTGTTACATTAAAGACATAAATGAATATTCTGTAATGGGATATGGAATAGTGTGGGAAATAAAATAGCCAAAGGGAAAGACAATTTAGCCAATAATTTAGCCATTAGCAAGTCTGTATATTTGTACTAACAGATTACACATTAAAATATAGATTGATATCAGACCTTTTGTTCAGATCAATGCCATGCGCAGAGCCATGAATAATATGAGTTACTCATACTAATCTGTGATTATACAGTACAGATCATTTTCATTTTGCCTAACAAAGCAGTACTACATTTCAAACATGACTGTAGACACTGATGTAAATATCGTCTGTGAATTCTTGTCCCTTTTTAAACCACATTTAAATTTCGAACTGATTCACAGAAAGGATTGGATAACATGCTCGTTACAGTAGATTTTATTTAGGTGAACGACTGCTAGAAGAAAATAAACTGGCAATAAATACAACACTGGCAGTGGACAAGGACTGGCTTTAAGACTTTTTCGGAAAGGCAAGGATACTTTCTTTACTTTATTTTCCTTTTTTTTTTATTTCAAATTCTTCCCTCACTTCTCTAAGACCTATTAGCAGCTCTAATAAATAATCTGAGTTTAGTGACTGTTTGCTGGTTTGTCTTTTCCCTTTGAGAGAACTCACAACTTTCACAGGGAGCGCCTGCATGTGTGTGGGTGAGAGAACAAACAACAAACACAGACTAAACCAGACTCGGCATCTCACTTGGGAGGCTGAAGTGATTTAACGGAACAGTTTCATCTAATTTTGGCGAGAAAATTGTTTCAAAGATATGATTAAAAAGGCAACATCTTGTGTATGACAATTTCACCCTTCAATTCCCCTGCAGAACTGACAAAACTGAAAATGTTTGACAGTTGCATATGAAACTTGTATATGTAAGGTACGTTGGCCTACATGCAACTTGTCAAAGCCTGGATAAACGTTTTCCTAAGGTAGTTTCCCCTTTAAGTAATGGCCAGATTCTGAACGTCAGATAACTTGAGAATAAATCTTCCTGTGTCCTTAATCCTGGACTTCTGCTTCACAGATAACACAAAAGCACCTCTACATCTGCTTCTCTAAAAAGTGCTTCACCTTTGTCATCTCTGTCCTGTGAAGAGGTGCCACCTCCCTTAAACATGTACTTCATTAGCTCCTCCAACAACCACAGCCCCAACTTTCCCTGTCCTCCTCGTCCTGCCTCCTGAGAGTGACAGTATCTCCTGATCCGCACGGTGGCTGGCTTAACACCAGCGGTTTCTGAGATTTCAGCTTGTGCGCCACCGTCATAAAAATGGCCTCTACGTGGTCACTATTATTCCGACTGCCGTCATCGTTTCCGTAGGGGTTTTTGGCAGAGGTCTCGAACAGAGGCATTGAGTGTGCATCTGCAAACTGCTGTGCTACGTCAGTGCTCACTTGTGCGGCGTGGCGCAGGTCGCATTTGTTGCCGACCAGGATTCTGGGCACCTCCTGGCCCAGGGCATGCTGACGGCACTCCTCAATCCATGCCGGAAGGCTACGGAAACTAGCAGCATTGGTGACGTCATAGACAAACACCACAGCGTGGACGTTGCGGTAGTAGTGCTGCACCATACTCTTACGGAAGCGTTCCTGACCTGCGGTGTCCCACAACTGGACCTGGTAGAGGGAAAAAGGGAAAGCAATTAGCTGTCAAATTATGTCTTCATACCATACATATCTGTTCTTTAAACAGGAGAATTCAGGGTGTGTTCATGCATAAATAAACAACACAGGCAGGTATAATGTGCATGAAAAAAGTCTTGAGCGTGAGAGGTTGTCAAAATTTACACTTAATAAATTTGAATAATATAATATTATTTCATAAAGTAAACAAAGAGTAACTTTTAATGAACACTTCGTGGAGCAACATTGGTTTACTTAATTATCCATACAGCAAATCTAAATTTTATAATAAAATACACATTTAAATATCTTACTAAGATTTTACAATTACTTAATATCTTACTAATTATTGGGATATATAGAGTGACAACTGATATTTATATGCGTTTTATTTACGTATTCTGCTATATTGTTACAACAATTTAATTGATTTACAATAAATGCTATCAGAATTTCATCTTACTTTTTGGCCATATAAATATCATCTGCACCAAATTGCATATTTTTGCTCAGTTTAAGGCCTCTGAATAAAATTGAGGTAAATTTTCCTCCCCAAGTGTATCGAATATGATACAAAACATAAAACACATGTGCAAACATTTTTAAAAGATCTTTTTTTAAAAATATATACAGTTCTGCTCCATTAAAAATTATTTGTCTGACTATTATTTCACATGTCATGCTTTACTGGGCTAAAACAACACACAATGGAATAATTTAACACAATAACCTTCTAAAATTATGAGCATCCTCACCTTGATTTTCTCGCCGTCTATTTCAATAACCTTCTCCCGAAAATCCACACCTATAGTGGCCTCAGTCTTGTCTGGAAACTTGCCCGCACAGAATCTATAGGTGAGGCAAGTCTTGCCAACTCCAGAGTCTCCGATCACGATAATCTTAAAGATTCGAGTCCGTGGAGGAGGCAGCGAAGAGCTGGTCAAAGATGAGCTAAATTCAAAAGAAGATTCGATATCTGCCATGCTGTCTTCCTATAGAGAAACAAGTGACAGACGGACACAGTGCTAATGTACTAACGGGTGAGATAAGCGATTCAAACGCAGGCTTAGCTTAACCTTCAGCCCTTCACCTCAAGCTTCATGTGCAAAACTTAGAGATTCAAACGTCGGTGAGTGTATTTTACATGTTGACCGGTTGCCTCCGCATTTTGCTGATGCATTCCTGGCGGAGTCCTCTTACACTGTTTGGGTCTGTAGCCACGTACGACGTTGGCATAACTGTAATCTCGCGAGAACATACTGAGAGCGTTTGTTTGGTACTTCCAAACAATACACAGAAAAAACAACAAAACTGACCACTGTAAACGGAGCACACAAAACACACACCCACAAACTAAATAAATATAGAAGTAATTAAATTGAATTATTGACATATATTTGTTTTAAATTATATTAAAACAATGGGGTGGGATTTTACTTCTTTCCAGGGATGACTTGTTGTTTGTTACATTGCAGGAGAACGGACTAAAAAGATTCAGTTGAGTTCGTTCACTGATTCATTCGCTTAAAAGCTTCAAAACACCGATTCGTTCACGAATGAACCTCACTATACTATAGTCATGTGTGGCTTCAAGTAAACAGTGACACTTACCAAAGTCCAACTCTAGATTTACTGAACCACTGCAGAAAATGTTGGTAAGTTTTTACAATTTGTTACTATTTAAAACAGTAATAAAACACTCAATAAAATGTTTAAAGTGTATTCGATAAAATGTGTTCATTATGTTCGTATATTTGTTTGAATTTATATGTTTAAGAGTGTCACTGAATGGTAATGTGCAGCACTATATGATGAAACTGCTGTTTGATGTCAGTGTCTGGAGATCATGCAGATTTAATGTGCTGATAAATAGGTATATCAAGGTGTTGAGCTGGAAACGCCTCCCTCAGGACTGGAGAAAGAGTTTCACACTTTATTTAACTCTGATGCTCTGCAATTTCTGTCTGAACTCATTTCTACCTTCCAACCAGAGGTTGACAAGGTATTGGTTACCCACTATTTACTCATATAAATCATTTCTAATAGTTTTTACAGCTTGTTTTAAACGAACAAAATACTGTATAATGGGCAATTATTTGATTTGTTGTGGATCATCTGCACAGAAAGTCTAAAAGCGAGGAAACCCAAAATACAAATTTTTAATCATTAGACATATTCTCACACTTTTACAAGGTTTTGAACTTGAGAGTCCAAAGGAAAGTTCAATTGGATCTTACTGGAGAGTTACCAGGTTTTCTGCAGGACACAGCTCACATTCGAAAAGATCCTAGCTGGAGAGTTAACCCAGTTCCAGACAGATTACACTGCAGACATGTGGACATTGGTGACCTTTCACCATGTAATACACAACGCCTTATTATGGGACTCAAATCTACTGCCCAAGGGTTACAGGTAGTACTTGGTTGTGCCAATATGATGGTGACATACAATAAACTAAAGATGCAAAAATATATTGTATTCTACAGTGCACTGAATACAAAAAAAGATGTATTGACTATTTGTATGTATGCACAATTTGTATGTATCAGTGATTTTAGTTTATTTGCATTCATAATTGGTTTGGCACCATCTAATTTGTAATTGTACTATTGTTCTGTTCTGTTGTAGATTGATTTTGATGATGGCAACTGCCCAACATATCGCAATCAAATAAAGGGCATTTATAATGTTTACCTGGCTGTGCACAACCAGTTTCAAGGTGAGTCTCATGTCATCTCTTGCTACATTTATTATGAAACATTCTCATCCCATCCGAATGTCTGGAAAACATGTGTTAACAATGTGTCACATTTGTTTTAAATAGATGTACCACCCATTTCTCAGGCTCCAGTGCTGATGCTCCGTCCTCGAGCATGGAACATGGTGGAGCACAACATGATGGTATGGATCTGTAATGAGATGGTGTAATGGCACAGATCAGGATACCTGTGATAGACTGTCCAAATTATAACCACTTTACAACCACAAATGAGATCTATTTAAAATTTCAGAGTATCTCCTAGACCAGGGGTTTTCAATCTTTTAGAGGCCACAGACTACCACAATCAATGAAAGTCTTTCATCATAATACTTTTCATATTCATATTATAGCTCTGTGCTCTTACTTTATGTCAATAAATGGCTCATTTGTGTGTTTTTATTGCTCCAAATGGGTTTTTGGAGAAACATCTGATTCAGATTAAAATGAAAGTTTTAAAGGTGCAATGTGTACATTTTAGGAGGATCTATTGACAAAAATGCAATATAATATACATAACTATGTTTTCAGTGGTGTATAAAGATCTTACATAATGAACCATTATGTATTTATTACCTTAGAATGAGCCATTTCTATCTACATACCCCGCGGGTCCGCTACATGTGAAGTCGCCATTTTGTGCCGGCATGTTTCTACAGTAGCCCTAAATGGACAAACTGCTCTACAGAGCTTGTTTGCTTGACTGACTACTCTCTGCTGTCTCAGACAACGACATCTTTGTTCTGAATTGGCCACCGTAGCTTCTCTATATTGCAATTCGCAACCTCACCACTAGATTCCGCTAAAATTTACACAGTGCACTTTGATGCTAAAATGAAAAATAACTGAGAAATCTCTTTAGCTGTAAATGAGGTGACTCTGAATAATAAAATATCCTTCTTGGTAGTGAGAAGACTATGAGCGTCTGTTTCTCTGTAGGTGAATGGTCGAGAGGTTCCTGGTCCATTGTTTGATTTTGGTCTGCTGATGTTTCATAATGCTAAACTCCTTCTTCAAAACCAGAGTGGCCCTTTTTTCTACTTGTCCAAGGTCAGTGTCAGATGTTACTTCGTTTACGAGGACAGAACTTCAGTGTAGTATCAAACATATCCTAGATAATCTACATGTTTTGTTGTATAGGTTGAGAGCTACATGGAGGCCAGATTGTGGAGTCAGATTTTTTTCTGGACTGAGAAGAAGGTGCAGATCGAGATTACATATGTTCCATTGCACTTTTAACTACCATGCAGTTTATTTCCTAACATATTCTGATATTGATTGAATTATTTTGTAGCTTGGCCTGCCAGCGGGCTGTATAAAGGCTACCGTGCTGATTGAGTGTGTCCTGGCATCGTTCGAGATGGAGGAGATTTTGTACGAGCTCAAGGAGCACTCTGCTGGTCTCAACTGTGGCATCTGGGATTACTCAGCTTCATTTGTCAACAAATTCGGTCAGCTCATATGCATTCTGGAAGTTTGACTAGTTTAAACCCAATCACATCTCTAGTTAGTGACGATGGTTAACTTTCTAGGTCATCGAGCTGATTTCCTCCTCCCTGACCGCAGTAAGTATGTAGATATGGAGAAGCGTTTCCTGCACAGCTACATGGACCTTCTAGTGCAGACGTGTCACCGCAGGGGTGCCCTAGCAACAGGTGGCATGGCAGCATTGCTGTTGCCTAGAGACAAAGAGAGTGACCTCTACAAGACTGTACTCACTACTGTTACCAGGCAAGATGCAAATAACAGCTCTATGGTGATTTGAATCCAATCCATAATCACAATAAAGTGCAGTGGCACATAAATCCTAATATGGCATGAAACATGAAATAGCCTTAATTTTTTGTGTTATTTTAGATATCATATTTTCATTATGCTATATTAAGGCGGCTCTATTACTATTGATCAGGGTTCTATTTAAACTATCACATTAGCGATTTCAGGTCACATTAGCGAAATTTCGCAGACAAAAACAGGCCCATTGTCAATAGCACAGAGATTTATGAAGCACTGCTCTCACAGTTTCATAAGCAGCTTTCTGTTGGTCCGTGTGGCGAATTTGCGTGACCAACTTGAATTTGAACTAAATCTGTGTTGGGGAAATTTTTCGCCCTCACGCCGAAACTCCTGATTGCGTGAATTCCTATTCCTATTGGAATGACTGGATTTCGACTGCAAAATGGCGCTGATCAATGATAAAGGTGACCTCACCTTGAGTATTAAAGTTTGGCCTGTAATTCTGCACCATAGTTACTATGGACACACAATATACCTTAAAGTCCCCATTAAATCCAAATGTACGTTTATTGGCTTTTAGTATGAATATGTTCGCCTTAAGGTTATCTATAAGCTAGTATGCTCCAAAACAATGACAAAATTCACATTTAGAAGATATAAGCATTCAAATCTTTAGAGTCTCTCACTTCCGCCAATATGGATCAACGATTTTGACGTCATCACTCTGCACTTCAGCTTCTCATCAGATTTTCTGTCCAATCAAATGCTCCCTAGAATCTGAAGCGTCCCGCCCCCTACACTATAGACGCTAAAGCTGCGTCTAAAATCTGTCACTTGTTCACACAATTACTCTATATGGTGAATGGCACATAGTGCACAACAAAATGTATCAGACCCATTTGAATTCTACTCAGAATGCTATATTTTAAAGTGATATGAAAGAGATTAGAAGGAGAAACAGTTGGACAGATTCGGCATTAGAAACAGCACTGACGTAGACGAGATAACATCAGTGCCATGCACCAACATTAAAGGGTTAGTTCACCCAAAAATTAAGTAATTAATGACTCACCCTCATGTCGTTCCAAACCCATAAGATTTTTGTTCATCTTCGGAACACAGTTTAAAATATTTTAGATTTAGTCCGAGAGCTTTCTGTCCCTTCATTGAAAATGTATGTACGGTAGACTGTCCAGAAAGGTAATAAAAACATCATCAAAGTAGTCCATGTGACATCAGTGGGTTAGTTAGAAGTTCTTGAAGCATCGAAAATACATTTTGGTCCAAAAATAACAAAAACTACGACTTTATTCAGCATTGTCTTCTCTTCCGGGTCTGTTGTCAATCCAGGTTCACGACTCCGCAGTGACGCTGCTGATGTAAGATGCTGCTGACGTGTTATCTGGTGTGCCCGAGCTTCGTTTACAGTCTGAGGGAGACGCACGCTGTATTCAAGCTATTCTACATTGTTTGTATTTTGGTGTTGCTATATTTTTTAAAATGGTGCATAAGTGTGCATGTCGCGGATGTCCTAATCGCGAAAAACAGCCACGTAAAAGTGCATTACCAACGGCGACAGATGAAAGGATTCAATGGAATCAATTCAATGAAAAGGATTCCGGAAGAGAAGACAGTGCTGAATAAAGTCGTAGTTTTTGTTATTTTTGGACCAAAATGTATTTCCGATGCTTCAAAAACTTCTAACTAACCCACTGATGTCACATGGACTACTTTGATGATGTTTTTATTACCTTTCTGGACATGGACAGTCTACCGTACAAACATTTTCAATGGATGGACAGAAAGCTCTCGGACTAAATCTAAAATATCTTAAACCGTGTTCCGAAGATGAACGGAGGTCTTACAGGTTTGGAATGACATGAGAGTGAGTCATTAACCAATTAACCAATGTGATCAGGCTGACAATTGTTGCCTTGCAGATGATAAAACTGGGGGGAAAAACACATAGGCCTATTCACATTGAAGGAGCAGCAGAAGCCTCTAAGGACCAGAATATAATATAGACTTGGCTGTGGGCTCTTTAGACTCTTTAGAACTGTATGAAATCACAACCTTGGCAACTGCATAGCAGTCCTATACGGTCATTCAGAATACCTTAGCGATTACACAGGAATGCCCTGGAAACCACCCACAATACCCTAACATTGCAAGGGCCTGTTTTGGACAGATGTGCTCTACTCAAATTCATCAGAGACTCTACTTATGTCGTTAGAGTGCTGTGATCCATATTTGAAATGCCTGATCAGTCATATTAATTTGCAAATTTACCCCAAGTTATGTTAAAGCTTACATAACAATATAATGTATCAATCTGTAGAGTGTGCTGATCAAAAAAGACTTATCAAAAAAGCTCATGCAGTTTTACTTCTGTATTTGTTCTCCATACAAATGGTCTTTCTTGTGTTGCTTTAGACTTAAGTTACTGGAGATCAAAGCAGGAGTTGATGGGTTCATGGTTTATGACATGGACCTGATTGAGCCCATGCAAAAAGTAAGTGTCCCACATACTATAACAGGTTGTTCATGACTTCCCCATTATAACATCAGCATATATACATATAACAAATGTTTACATATAAAAAATATAAAACTCTCTCTCAAACACAGCTGTTCCAGCTTCACTCTCACGGTCAGAACCAACTCCTGCAGCTGCGTGAAGACATCAGTGTGACCCCTGAGGACTTGCTCATCATGCCTGCAGTTAGTTGAATTACATGTCAACTTATTAATAAATGGGTGGCCAAAGTCCCTTTCAAGGTCTTTGGTGTGGTGAGGTCTTGCAAAGTTGCTTTATTTTACAGTATGTGTACTTACCCATGAAAGTACTGGTATAACCCAGTTATTGTAATTGCTATAATAAGTACATAGTATTTACATGCAGAATAGGACTGTAAAATAAAGTGCTACCCAAAGTTTTATTATAGTTTAAAATGCGGTTGTCATTGTATTGATTTATAATATGTAACTTTCAAGTGCTTTACATTTCTATAGGGAGGAGTAACATTGTATGGACTGAGGTATAACATCGCTGTAGGTGTCCTCTTCATTGAAGCCTGGCTTTCAGGTACAAAACTTGATTTTAACTGTTTTTTAAACAATACATACTCTGTGCTCAGAAAAAAAAAAAAAAAGTTTTTATGGATATTAACATTGAATGACAGGCAGAGGTCATTTCTTCTATCTGGGGAAGGTTGAGGATTCAGCAACTGCAGAAATATCCAGATCTCAGGTCAGTTTACAACACTGCTCAGCTCACATGGTACAATTTAACACCATATCTTATTCTAAGAGGCTGCTTTTATCAGGTTTGGCAGTGGATCCGGCACCAGGTGAGACTAGAGGATGATGGGATGGTAGTGACACGAGGTCTAGTCAGCAGCTTGGCTGAAGAACTGATTGGAGATCTGAAGGCAGCCATACATTGCCAAACAAACAGGTAGAGAATGCTGTACAGATGAAATACATTTGTTGGAATGTACACAAAATGAAGTGGGATTAAAGCAACAAGAGACAATGTGTTGCAGTGATTTTATCATGGTTACAGGATGTTCTTGGGGACAATATGAAAAAAAAAAAAAAAAACACTTCAATAAACTGACTGTTTTTGGTTTATAAAAAAGGAGTGGTATATTGGATTTTATTTAATCTCCCCCATGGGAAGATTAAAGATTTAGAGTTTGTCTAAATTAACATTATAAATCTGTTAAAGAGCTATGCCACCTGATTGCCCAAGAGCTCATATTGAGAAATACTGACCTTTTCTCTTTCCACCCTCTTTAGAGACCAAGAGAGGTTGATGACTGCTGTGTCCATGTTTCTAGAGATAGTGCAGAAGAATGATTTCCCAGAGTTCATCACTACATACCTTAACCTGGACCACACTTTCCTCAGCTCTCAGAGCCAACATGAGAATGGACCGACAGACGCGGTGCCCAAAGCCAGACTCTAAACGAGTCTAAGATTACTTCCATATCACAAGCATAATAATACATCCATGAATATGCTGTTGTAACATTTGTAAACCACTAACTCTTCATACCAAGAATTTTTAGACATTTATTTAGATGGGTCAAAATGGTGTGTTAAAAAAAAAAAGGGTGTGAACAAATTATTTTCATATACCAATAGCACAGTAGTTCTCAACCAGTTTTTGTGGTGCAATGTGTAAATTTTAGCAGTATCTAGCGGTGAGGTTGTGAACTGCAACCAACGACACTCACCTCACCCAGAAGTTACGGTGGCCAAGACGAAGATGTCATCGTCTGAGACAGCAGAGAGTAGCTTGTGTGAAGCAATGAGGTGTGAAACAAAAAACAGTCTCTGTTCTAATAAACCAGACAAATACTACTACTACTACGTGCGTATTCAACATAGTGACGGTGCAAGCTGCCTCTAAAACACAAACGATTTAGAAGAACAACATAGTGACTAAACGCGCTCTATAGAGTGTTTGTCTGTTTAGAGCTGCTGTAGAAACACGTCAGCGCAAAATGGCGACTTAACATGTATGGGGACCAGCAGTGTATGTAGATAGAAATGGCTCATTCTATGGTAATAAAAACATAATGGTTCATTATGTAAGGTCTTTATACACCACTGAAAACTTAGTTATGTATATTATATTGCATTTCTGTCAATAGATCCTCCCAAATTTTACACATTGCACCTTTAATTATATAAAACAAAACAAATCAATTAAAAATCAAGATGTGTCTAATTGTAATTCAGCCCATCAACAACTACTGGAATATATGACGAAGCCTAATTTTAAAAGTGTGAATTTTAGACCATGGAAGTTAAAGGTGCTACAGAGGATCTTTTCGTCGACTGAGAAACCAAAGACTGTTAGTGAGTTTTTGAAATGAGCGCATACGTAAGAACAACCCCCCCTCCTTCACAGCTCATTTCGAGGGAACGCCTCCCAAAACTCGGTACACGAGTGTTTACCACCGGCATTCGCTGTGTCATGTTAGTGGATTCATTATGTCGGACTCACCGCAGGTAACTCAATCTGCTGTTGTTACTCCTGTCTCCTGACAAAAACATTGCATGCAGCGCCTGTGGAGTGTGGAAAGTTACTGGAGAGCGCAGCCGCGCTCGTCTCTCACATGGATCGTCATGGCAGTGATTGACAAGCCAGAGGGCCAATCCGCGCACGTCTTTCACAAGGAACGTAATGGCAGTGATTGACAAGCCAGAGGGCCAATCGTTTACGCGATTGGCTGATGTTTTTAAGGCCCTACCTCATACACAGATGATGTATATTAATATTATTCCTTTCAGTGCACCTAATAAATAGTCTTTTATCAGTTAGTAAAGACAGTTTCAATTAATATTGCAAAAATGTATAAAACAAAACATCCTCTGTAGCACCTTTAATAAAGTCATAAAACTATGGTGAACATTTAGATTTTTCTAGTTAGGCCAAGTTCTATTTTACAGGTAAAATGACTGCAAAATATTTATAAAAATTAAAACTTTTTACTGGATAAAAATGATGATTTTTATAGATAAATCAAACAATGGGAAAAACCATGGGGTCTTTGAGTATTGTGGTGGATAACGGGGCCTGGAGTCAAAATGGCTGAGAACAATTGCTATAGAACATAAATCAAGGCTATAATTCATTTTAATATATTCAAAAAGGTCATCTTATTTCCAAATATCAAGTAAAAGTAATGCCTAAACGAGTAAAGTAAAAACATACTTGAAAGCACAAATTTAACTTTAGCAGCCCCTTCAAATTCTTGTGGTCTGTATTTTCTAAGATTTGAAACTGTTACATCTTAAAGTGTACAACCAAATGTGGAAATTAAAAACAAAAACAGAAGTGCATCACAGTAATGTTATTTTGTTTTATTTGTAACTGTGTGAGTGTCAAATGACGGGACATTTTCTCCAAATTCAGACAGTGGTATGTTTGATAGAGAGGGGGGAAAAAAACCATAAACAAAGGTTGAAACCAGCATAAGAGAACCCAAACAATGAGTGGGAGAAAAATAAAATAAGCCAAACAAACCCAAAAGAAACACAGTCACAGTAAAAGGTCCAACAGAAGCCACTGCCGCCTCTAAGACGTTCACTGAATAACCGAAACGCAGCAGAGGATGAAAGAGAAAAAAATAAAGAGATGCACGTCTGCCTCTCCTCGGCACTCCGGGTGACCTTCAAATCGACTCTGTTATCAACCTATTGGCCAAACATCATAAGTCTCCTCCCAATTGACATGGTAGGCTTCGACCGCTGGCTCCCCCTGGTGGCTGATCCTGGAACTGCTTTGTGCCCAGCAACAATGCCACATTAATTCACTGACACACACTCCCCCGACCCCCACCCCCCTCCCCAGGTGCCGTCATCTGCATCTAAAGGTCCGCCCCACAGGTTTGGCACACGACCACGCAAGTCAAACCAGGACCAAAAGTATTGTTCCTCCTCATATTATTCGGTTCTCTTTAATATTATTTCATATAAATTACTCTTAAAAACATGAGAAGCAAGATGCATGTGTCTGATAAACAGGAATTAGGTCCAATGAGTTCACTGTGACCGTCTTGATCAATATTTCTCTGTAATACCGTTTATTCTGTTCTAGCATAAGAGACGCCATTGGCCATATTAAAAAAACAAGATAGAAAGAAAGGAAAAAAAAGGAGTAAAACGGGTTTTTCCCCTATTGCTTGCTCGCTCCCGTGAGTAGATGCAAAGGCAGAAGGTAACTGTGGTCTCATTAGTGCAGTGGAGTCTCAACCTCTGTGGGGCGTCTGGTCTCAAATGCTGACGGCCATAAAACGGCCACCTTGCTCACTTCCTGAAATGCTCACATCTCATTAGGCATGTCCTCATGGTCACAGGGGGACAGGTCTCCGTTGGTGGTCACCGCAGAGTTGTCCTGGTAACCGGGGGGCATGAAGGCTACGGCGTAAGGATAGATACCATGGCAAGCCACCCGGTACGATTCCACAATTTTCTCCTGCTGTGAGCCCAGACTGCCATCCCTCAAGGCCTGGAGCACATCGGTGCATGTCTAATAGTCACACATACAAACATGAGAGATGTAGCCTCATTCGTTTCTTGTGAAATATCACCATATTTATAATGTTCTGTGTATAGCTGTTGTACCTGAATGGTTCTGCCTGTTAGGGACTCATTCAAAGAAGTAGCCAGCTCAGCAGCCATGGCCTCAGAGGAGGGGTCCAGAAAGACCATCATCTTAGCAGCTGCACACAAAATAGGCAGATTCTAAATGCACAGCTAAAAGAATTTAGTGGCATGCTAATGCTAAGAAGTTTCACAGCAACAAAGCAATAAAGTAGTCATTCATGAGCAAAAAGGTTATGCAAACGGACAGTAATGTGATTGTATGCGTTTCGTTTCATCACTCTATTATTTCATTTTTATTATTTTACTCAAATCAAGCATACATTTAATGACGTGCAATACCGTTCAATAGTCTGGGTTTGGTATGATTTGAAAGCAGCCTCTTCAAGACTGCAATTTGTTTGATAAAAAGTAAAAACGTAATATTCTGAAACATTATTACAATTTAAAATACAGCAGTCAACATTTGAAGTGGATCAAAACCTTTCAAAGTTGTGCTAAAACCTTCTTCCTAGGACAACTTTGATGAAGTTTTTTGATCCACTTCAAATGTTGACTACTGTAACTGGTTTCTATTTTTTAATATGTAATTTCCATGATGGCAAAGCTGAATTTTCAGCATTTCTCCAGTCTTCAATGGCAAATGATCCTTCAGAATCATTCTAAAATACTGATTAAGTGCTGAAAAATCAATGTTGAAAACTGTTGTGCTGCTTTATATTATTTTTTTAAAGATTATTTGATGAATAGAAAGTTCAAAAGAGCAGTATTTATTCAAAATAGTAATCTTTTGAAACATTTTAAATGCCTTTACGGTCACTTTTGATCATTTTAATGCATTCTTACTGAATACTATGAATTTCTTTCAAAAGACTGAAAATTAAAACAGACCCCAAACTTTAGAACGATAGTTCATACTTACAATTGTACTTGTAAAATAGGGGTTTACCTGGGTGGTAGATCATTCAGTGTTGTGGCTCCGAAACTGTAATTCTCTTCCACTAACTCTTCGTGACACCTCTACTTAATCCTCCTCCAAATCACAACTAAAAACCTGTATTTTCCTGCAGTATTTCCAGCCCTCCTCTCAGTGTTTTGCTGTTTAGTTACTGTGTATACACATGTGTGTACTGTATGATGCATGTATTTATGATTGATGCTGCGTTTATGTATTTATCTCCTTGTACAGTGACCTTGAGCTTGGGCACTTTATAAATAAAACTTATTATTAAAGCTGCACGATTAATCACAATTAACATGAAATCACGCTTAAAACGATTTGGCTGCGTTTATGAAATCGCAAAGGCTGTGATTATTTTTTTATGCGCAGCTTTTCAATGAAGCACGGCTCTGTGATCAGTAGTAAATGCTGCTCCATCTGAAACCACCGAGAGATTCAGTCGCTTAGAACGTGCATTTGAAGCAGCAACACGCGTTAAACATCTTTCCAAACGTGAGAAACATCCAACAAAAGACATTTAATAGCATGTTTTTATTCCAAACTCCATAACATCAGTTGAGTGTTTGAAAATGTCCTTCTGTGAGATTATATGGCTTCTTAATCAGAATAAGCCACACAGCATCAATGCTAATCGACATAGCAATTTAAGTATAAATATACTTATATTATTATGAAAATACCCGAGAAAGCTTGAAGAAATAACCATATATTGTCATAGTCGTGTTTTTATTAATCATGTTTAATCAAAGTGTTTCAATCTTCTGTTTATTTAGCTACAACGATAGTATGATGCCCATAGGGATTGTCTGGAATGTCGCATTATCGTACATTTGCGGGGCATATTTGGAGTTTCTGCACGAGAGCGCCCTCTGGCTTTCAGATGGAGCAGCATTTACAACTGATCACAGAGCCGTGCTTCACTGACAAGCTGCGCATAAAAAAAAAATGTTGGGATTTGCCAAATCCTGTGCAGTTTAATTTCGAATAACTGTGCAGCCCTACTTATGATTATTAAAAAAGTTCATTAACATCACAAGTGGGTACCTGCAACCCTGTGTGGTATTGAGTTTGCATGTTTGCTCAGGAAGTTCTTGTTGAAAGTCTTGGGGTCACTCTCGCCAAACAGTTTTGTGATCTCCTGCTTCAGAACAGTCTGCACTGCCCCCGGTATGTCCTTACTGTCCGACACTGCAAACAGACACAAATCTTAGTGTACTTGTGTGCTTTTGTTCTCTATGAGGAAAGTATGTGCACCTTTATGTACCTCCTTTGAAGAATCGCACAAAACACTGGTGGAGCCAAGGGTTATCGGGGTCCAATGAGTAAGCTCTCTTCACCGATTGCAACATCAAAAGATACTTCTCTACAAACATAAACACACATTATGAGTTTTAAATCAAAGAATCTGAAACAATATGAATCACTATGTTGAGTTCTTCGGTATGGCCACCTTTCCTGAGGTAGATCTCAAAGGCCAGCAGGTGCGTCTCTATTTTATTCTTTACTAAGTTCTTCAGAGGAGTCAGGAACTTAACCGCTTCTTCTAGAGGATTCTCAACCTACAGACAAAAACATGACACTGTGATGAACAAATCAAAATACTTTATCCTCTAAAGAACAAGTGGCTTTGTCGACATACACACCTTTGCCAGTTTTTCTGGAATGAGCTCCTCTTTAGGCCCTCCAATTTCCTCCTCATCCTCTTCCTTTTTCTTCTTTTGGTTCTTTAACTGTTTCTCTTTTTCAGCATTCTTCTTTTCCTCCTCTAGCTGGGCTTTCTTTTGGGCACGTCTCTGTTTGTTGCGCAATTTCTTCAGCTCCTTGTCTGTCAGGTTGGCTACAGAACAAACAATTGTTGAGAAAACAAAATTCACCTGACTTTTTTGTAAACTTTGTCCAAAAACCAAGGACGGGCCTCAGAGGTTTGAATGTGTTGAATTTGTTTAGTGTGCATGAAGGTACCGTTGTCGGCTTGCGATTCCTTGTTGTCATCAGAGAGCGGGTTATCGTGAAGGCTGAGGTAGATCTCGATGGCCGTACGTGCTGCTTTGAAGTAGAAAGGGTGCATACGCAACACATCCTCTAGTTTGAGCAAATCCACATAGGAGCGCAGAGTCATCTTCCGCATACAATATGTGTGGAAGTCAAACTGGTCATCCGTTATCTCCACAAAATGCTGTGAATGGCAAAAGATAAAAGTGTCAGGATATTTGAGACCATTCATTTTGAACTCTAAACCAGCTTTGGGCTAAACATACAGATTTAGCATAGAGGTATTCAACATGGCAGTTCACCAACTACAGATTTAAAGTTGAAATAAACATCTAATCAACGTGTCTAATGCCGTAGGACATACCCTCTCAATTTCATGGCACTTCTTTAGCGCATCTCCATATTTGTTCAAGGACTTGTAGGCCAGAGCACATTCAGTCTGGAACCACATGCACTGCATCTCATTCAGGTTCTCTACCGCAGAGGTTCCTTCCTGCAGGAAACAACAATGATCCGATACACTCAGATTGATGTTTTTGGTATGAGACAGATCACTCCTGGAAAAATATACTTGAGAAATTAAAAAGGACAATATGGAAGTTGTAAGGAAAGCAAGTCCCACCTATTAGTTACAAGTTCTAAGTGAATTATTAGATTTCACTGTAAAGTATGCATTAGCTTGACAAAACTGAAACAAGATTTTCTTTGGTGAAAGGGAAAAAAATGGTTGCTGCTTTAACATTACTGA
Organism: Megalobrama amblycephala; assembly: GCF_018812025.1. Taxonomy (NCBI): domain Eukaryota; kingdom Metazoa; phylum Chordata; class Actinopteri; order Cypriniformes; family Xenocyprididae; genus Megalobrama; species Megalobrama amblycephala. Next base: position 17,750,654 of record NC_063066.1, on the reverse strand, counting down.
AACAGTCTTTCAATGTTTCAATGTCTCTATTCAGATACACTGCAGTGCGAGCCAAGAAACAGTTGCCAAAATAACCTCCAACTGAATGGACTTGTCTTTCAAAGGGACTTCAAATATTAGTAACGTAACATACTTCCAGATTTTGTTTCTCTTATGCTCACCAAAGCTGCATTTAATCAAATATACAATAAAAACTTTAATACTGTGAAATATTAATATAATTTAAAATAACTTATCCATTTAAATACATTTTAAGAGGTTAGTTCACCCAAAAAATGAAAATTCTGTCATTAATTACTCAACTTCATGTCGTTCCACACCTGTAAGACATTCGTTCTTCTTCAAAACACAAATTAAGATATTTTTGATAAAATCTGATGGCTCAGTGAGGCATTGACAGCTAGTTAATTTCTACTTTAAATGCCCAGAAAGGTACTAAAAAACATATTTAAAACAGTTCATGTGACTACAGTGGTTCAACCTTAGCTTCATGAAGCTTTATGCTGCGTTCACACCAGACGTGACTTGCGCGAATAAAACGCGCTATTCGCACGTAGATGGACACTTGGACATATTGAGTTTACTCGCTTTATTCGCGCGTGAAAATCCCTTCACAACAGACGCAACGTCATGAGAGGGGCTCTCCCGCTCCTTTATGTGTCCCAGACTCTCCCACTTCTTTCTGCACACTTCCTCTGAATAAACACAACTTGTCAGTGGGGAAATAATTGTAAATTACAGCGAATAAGCTCAATTGGTCGTCTTTAGTTAGCTTGTAGTCTTAATATGTATGCATGTATGCATGTATGTATGTATGTATGTATGTATGTATATATATATATATATATACATACATACATATATATATATATATATACATACATATATACATACACACTAGGGCTGTCAAACGATTAATCGCGATTAATCGCATACAAAATAAAAGTTTGAGTTTGCATAATATATGTATGAGTACTGTGTGTAATTATTATGTATATATAAATACAAACAAATTAATGTATATAGTTAAGAGAAATATCTTATTTATGAACAAAATATTTTTATTTATATATAATATAAGTTATATAAAATATAAATAAATACATATACTTGTAAATATTTCTCAAATATATACATGAATGTGTTTGTATTTATATATACATAATAATTACACACAGTACTCACACATATATTAGGCAAACTCAAACTTTTATTTTGTATGCGATTAATCGCGATTAATCGTTTGACAGCCCTAATATACACACACACACATATACATATATATATACACACACACACACACACACACACACACATATATATATACATATATAGCTCCTGATTGGTTAACGCAGCGCGAATTTTCGCCAAAGTTCAGATTTTTCAACTTGCGCGTTAAACGCCAGAATCGCTCAATTCGCGCCGCTTCATTCACACCCCCTCATTCACGCGAATCGCGCCGCAGGATGTCTATTCGCGTCTTTGCATTGACTTAACATGTAAATCACTCGCGCTTAACGCTTCATTCGTGTCCGTTGTGAACGCACCATTACAAATCTTTTGTTTCAAATCAGTGGTTTGGAGCGTGAAAGTCACGTGATTTCAGTAAACAACATTTCGTTATGTTATAAGCGTTTCGAAATTTTAATGGTTTGCGTGACTTTGGCAGTTTGTTTTTTTGGCACAAAAAGTATTGTTGTCGCTTCATAACATTAAGGTTGAACCACTGTAGTCACATGAACTGTTTTAAATATGTCTTTAATAGCTTTCTGGGCGTTTGAAAGTATAAATTAACTTGCTGGCAATGGAGGCCACACTGAGCCACTGGATTTGATCAAAAATATCTTAATTTGTGTTCTGAAGATTAACAAAGGTCTTATGGGTGTAGAACGACATGAGGGCGAGTAATTAATGACAGAATTTTCATTTTTGGGTGAACTAACCCTTTAAAATGTAAATTATTCCAGTGAAGGCAACGCTGAATTTTCATGGAAATCATGATATTTCGTTTTTTGCATTCTTTGATTTTGAGAAGAACAGCATTATTTGAAATCAAAGTCTTTTGTAATATTCTAAATATCTTTACTGTCACTATCAATTTAAAGCATTCTTACTGAATAAAAGCATTTATTTCTTAAAATCTTACAGACCCCACATTTTTCAACGGTAGCGTATTGCAATAATTGGTGTCATTTGAGCTTAACCACACTAACCCGTGTGAACTTGGAACACATCTCTTCAGCCTCCTTGATAAGGCCAGCCTTCAGCAAATACTTGGCACACTTGGAGTTGATGAAGCGGTCAGCAGTGTCCAGAGCCTGGGCCTCATCCATCCATCGAGCAGCTTCACGGATATTACCTGCATGCTTTCAAGAGAACAAGAGAGAGATGGAAAATAAGTCACTCTCTCAAGTTCCGTTTAATGGGTCGGCCTTGGGAACATTTCGAAACACTTCTCAAACGTAAAGGTGGCATTTTGTTAACTCTTAATGCAAATTACCTCAATTTGTTTCATTGACTTGAGTGTGTTTTACCTTGTATATCTTTGCCTTGATGAGGAAGAGCTCTATGAGGGTGGGGGTGCTTTCAATGGCTGTGTTGATGTATTCAAGGGCCAGCGTCTGTTTGCCGATATGGTTGAAATGCTGGGCCAGGAAAAACTGAACCCACAGTAGAGTGGTGGGTGGCTCCGTTTTCCCGTCATCTACAAATTGAGCAACATGTCCACAGTGAGAAATTTGGCACCATCCACACCATTACTTCAACTGCCATCCATCAATATAATTTGTTTAAATGTACTCACCATTGTGGTTAAACATTTTACAGGTTCTTAAACTTTTTTCATAGCCCACAACTAACTCCTCAATTATCGCTACCTGCAAAAGACATGAAGATGTTACACAAAGGTGTATGTTCTTATTTGTTGAAGTGCAGACATTTCTACACATCTCTAAGTCAAATCGTCATCTCACCTTGTCTTTTTGGTGGTAGAGTGATTTGAGTGTGGTAAAGACAGGTGGGCATCCTTTGCTAAAGTTCATCCTCAGATAGCGATCCAAACACTCTCTAAACTTCTCACCTGCGAGAACCAAATGTGGTCATATACACAGACAATTTACGAGAGCATAACAGCCCTATTGATTTGACAAGACTGACACTGACCTGTGAGGAAGCTGAGAGGAAGTCTTCTTGGCACCAGGCCTTTAGGATACTTAATCCAGGCATCTTCATAGATTTTCTGCTTCTCCTCTGCACTCTCTGAAAGCAGAACAACATATAATATGGGCTAACAGAAATGAAAATCGGCCAAGATTTGCTGCATTTAGGATAATGAGTGTTTACTTGGTTTGAGTGCTTTCTCCAGCCCTTGATAGTAGCTCCAGTTCTCAGGGTTTCTCTCCAGCAGTCGGCGGTAAACCTCCGCAGCTTCACTAGCCCGGTCTAACTTCAGAAGCAGCTCTCCTAAACATACCAACACATTTTGCTTTAAAGAAACTGCAACAGCACATGATAAACGAGTTTCCAAATGACACACAAAGAGATGCACCATTATTAAAGAATTATTCCACTTTAAAATAAACTTTTCCTGATAATTTACTCACCCCCATGTCATCCAAGATGTTCATGTCTTTCTTTCTTCAGTTGAAAAGAAATTGAAGTTTTTGATGAAAACATTTCAGGATTATTCTCCTTATAGTAGACTTCAATGGGCACCAAACAGTTGAAGGTCAAAATTAGTTTCACTGCAGCTTCAAATTGTTCTACATGATGCCAGATGAGAAATAAGGGTCGTATCTAGTGAAACTATCGCTCATTTTCTGAAAAAAATTGAAAATTATATAAGTTTTAACCTTAAATGCTCATCTTGAACTAGCTCTCTTCTTCTTTTCTATTAGAATTCCAGCAGTGTAGACACTGCTAAGTGTATTACTGCCCTCCACAGGTCAAAGTTTGAACTAATTGTTATATACTATTGAACTAGCATATTGCATATAAATATTAGTTCAAGTTTGACCTGTGGAGGGCAGTAATACACTTAGCAGTGTCTACACTGCTGGAATTCAAATAGAGAAGAAGAGAGCTAGTTCAAGATGAGCATTTATGGTTAAAACTTATATAATTTTACATTTTTTTCCGAAAATGAGCAACGGTTTCACTAGATACGACCCTTATTTCTCATCTGGTATCGTGTTGAACAATTTGAAGCTGCAGTGAAACTAATTTTGACCTTCAACTGTTTGGTGCCCATTGAAGTTTACTATAAAAGGAGAAAAATCCTGGAATGTTTTCAATCAAAAAATTTAATTTCTTTTCGACTGAAGAAAGAAAGTCATGAACATCTTGGATGACATGGGGGTGAGTAAATTATTACTTTTAAACAGGAAAAGTTTATTTAAAAGTGGACTAATCCTTTAAAGTTCTAGCCAACAGTGGTAGCATACAGATTCAAATTAAAATGGAGTTGTTTTGTGTAAATAAATAAAAAATACACTACCAGGATCCATTAAATTGATCCAAATGGGCAGTGCAGATATTTATAATGTTACAAAAAAATTCTATCTAAAATAAATGCTTTGAACATTCTGCTCATCAAAGATTCTGTTTTCAACATTGATAACAATAAGAAATGTTTCTTGAGCATAGGGCTGGACGATTATGACCTAAAATCAAAACCTTGATTAATTGAACATCGATTATGATTAATGAACGATTATCTTGTTTCTAGGTTGTTGTTTTCTTTTGCCCTCATATTTCACTAACAAGGTTTATACTGTAAATATGCTTGACAATTAAAAGGTGGGATATTTTTTCCTAGTGAAAGAGTGATCTGACATAACAGCTCACTTTCAGCAGTTATTTTATCTATGGTTCGTAATATTTCTTACAGATTTCTGCTCACTGTAAATCAGATAAAGATAAATTAGCACAGTACCAGTAGGCTACGTACCAGGTGATACTGTCTCTCTATTAATTGTGAAGCTGTGGGTTGTAAATAGTTACTTCAAAAGTAGAAAAATATGCTATAATAACTTGAGTTTCTAAGCTATTTCAGTGATAAATCACAGGACAGCACTGACAAGTAGTTTCTGCTCAGTGCGCGCGATCTTCACGTTTTGTGCAGCTACTGTGAATGTTCATGCCACAATGCAGCTGCGCGAGCACGGTAGCTCGATATAATAATACACATCTGATCGTCTAAATCCCTTGAATGTCCAAACTGGCAAACCTTAAAACACATACAACTGACAAAGTTTAGTAAAGACGCAAAGCTCACATTAAAAAAACGAAATAACCGACATGGGAAAATTACGTCAGTTAGAGGTTCTGAATTTCGGTTTTGATTACTTTTCAATTAATCGTCAAGCCCTACTTGAGCATCAAATCAGCATATTAGCATGATTTCTGAAGGATCATGTGATACTGAAGACTGGAGTTCTGATTCTGAAAATTCAACTTTGCATCACGGGAATAAAAAATATTTTTAATTAAATTAAAATAGAAAAGCTTTATATTGTAGTAACATTTGACAATATTTCCATTTTTACCGTATTTTGATCAAATAAATGCAGCCTTGGTGAGCATTAGAGTCTTCTTTCAAAAACATCTGAAAAAAACTTACCAACCCAAAACTTTTCAACAGTAGTTAAACAACTAAATGAATAATTTAAATTCTATTAGTGAATTTAGGCATGACAACATTATATTGTGCATTAAAATATGAATATTTATTTTGATATTTGCTAAAAAAATAAAAGTGTTATTAAATTAGTGCAAAGTTGATGTAAAAAAAGGAAAAATGAGCATGCAGTTAAACATCCAATCAGCTGACAAAAAGAGAAACCCTCTAATATCAGCCAATAACTGACATTATTGAACTGAACATCCACTGACACATTGATAAAAACACACCTCTTGTCTCCTCTACAGCCAGTTTGTCACAGATCTGTTTTTCATAGTTGGTCAGGTGATCAAGGGCTTCTTTGATAAGCCCGGCCTCTCTCAACAGCTGGTTCTGATACAGCAAAAGCTCACTGTACTCATAATCCACTTTTTCGGGAGATGTCTGAAACACAATTATCCACGAACCTCAGTGGCATCCAAAAACAAACACTTGGTAGTATTCACTCCTAAGCTTTTTGCAAAAAATAAACTTGGTGTAGATGACATAACTTACAGAACGTGGTGAAAAAATACCTGCTGTGTTTTGCGGAACTCTTCCACAATCTTAGCCGCCATCTCATAATCTTCCAGAAGGTGGTACGCAATGGCATATCCAATCCAGGAGGCTCTTTGTGCCGGACGCAACTGCAGTAACTGGTACCTGGTCTCCTGTGAAAGAGAAATGAGAGAATTGAGAAATCTTTTAATGAGCATTTTTCTAATTTAATATAAACATTACAAATTATAATATCACCATAACAATTTGAGAGAAAAGATTACTTTGGAAAAAAAAAAAAAAAAAAAAAATCAACAGTATTTTAACTGGCTTTTTCCATGGAACATTGTAATTTCCTGACTCAAAATAACTTACCCTGTAACCTTCGAGGTCTCTCATTTGGATCTGCAGCAGTGAGAGATCTCTGAGGATCTGCAGATTGTCTTTGTCCCATTTAAGAGCATTCCTGTAGCACTTGATGGCCTCGTCATACTTCTTATCCGAGCGCTGAAGCAAACCATACACGTGCCAACCTGAAGAAGAGTTAAGGACAGGAAACAGCACTACGCCGAGGGCTGACTGATTTTGGGGGGTGAATATAAATATATATTTTTTTACATTTAAAAAATATATACATTTAAGAAAACTGTATGAAAAAAATACAATAAAACAGTGCCATGCTTTATTTTTTAACAGTGCATATTTATTTAATTAAATAGCAGCCTTTGCAATTTGATAATTGGACTAGGCCATATCACAATACTATCAAAATTTTGATTAAAGGTGCAGTATGTAGGATTTCTGTCCGCTAGAGGTCGCCAGAGGCCTATTCAAAACAAGGCGTAACTTGATGACGCGAAGTTTGAGCGTGGAATCTTGGGATGTGGTCTTCACTTCAACGGACCGTGCAAAAGAACAGGGATAGGACTCGGGAAGAAATCATGTTCATGGATGTGATTATTAACGTTACTGTAGTATGAAGCAGAGTAGGACTGAGTGTTGTGGGAGCTGAACGAGGCTGCTGGAGTGATTGCGCAAAATACGCCTCATGAGCAGCAGATCTTTTATTATGCCACAGTCGCCGGCGCTGCTTCCACTTTTCCGGTCATGAGTATGAGGTACCACAGCACTGTTTATCATATTAGATACATTTGAGAGTAGGGCTGGGCGATGTATCGAATGCTTTTGTCACGCGCATTTCTTCAGTAAAGCCGGTTCCCTGATTACCGCTAAATCGCCATCACCTGATGAAAACCACATTTGAAAGCAGGTGATGGCGATTTAGCGGTAATCAGGGAACCGGCTTTACTGAAGAAATTCGGAAGAAAAGCATTCGATACATCGCCCAGCCCTATTTGAGAGTGTTGAATATGATGTTATAATGTTACTCTGTGCGTTCGCTCAGCGGCTGCTGTGAGACACTGTTGCACACTGCAGTAAGACAGATCGATTTTAGAATATCATATTAAATATTGGATGGCTTGTGTTGATAAATGGCATGAAATTCATTTTAAAACTTATTGTATGATGGAGAAAATTCTGTATTACTGTTACTAAAAATAAAGCTGCATCTGATTATGCTATGTTAGCTACTTCACAAAATATTACTCGTATAAAATCAAAAAAATTAGATTTAAACAGTAAGACTAAACATGTTTAGCTATATAAACAATTAGTTTTCTGTCTATAAATATCAAAACAGTTGTTCCCTTGTCTATTAAAACGTGTAATATATTAAAGCGTCTTTGGTGTTTCCATGGTTTCTACAAAATAAAACCGGAAACCAAGGCAGACCGAGGGTAACGCGGGTATGACACAGTTGATAGGCGACTCCTCACACGTCCCGGAGCCTTGGTTAAAATTGCAATTTTCTCACAATTTACAAATAGTTGGAAACATTTAGGATATTGTAAGTACTCAAGTGAACAAAATATATAACACTGACCTAGTGGTTTTTGGATATTTTTCTGCAAAAATCCTACATATTGCACCTTTAATCTGCACCTATTCTTTAAAGTCACCATGACAGGGTTCATGCAGGTTTCAGTAAGTCAAATTTAAGACCTTTTTAAGACATTTTAAGACCATAAAGATTGAAATTTAAGACCTACACGACGCATTACCAAAAAATATTCAAATCAAAGAAATTCTGAAAAAATCATTTTATTTCAATGAATTCAGTCATTGCAGCCGTCCACCCCTTTTCCCCACCCCTCTAGGGGTCAGCCAGCTGTTTTCTCGTTGTTTTTGTTTTCCGTTTATATATATATATATATATATATATATATATACACAAATACAGAATCTGAATTAAAATGTGTTTGATTTAAGCCTACATTTCAAAATTTTGTGTCATAAAATTATATCGCGCATACAGCTCAACTAACGCGATCGTTATAAAGGTGTTTAAACAACAATACACTTCCACTTGCATGTATTTGACAATCGGAATATCAGATATTTCATGCCATAGCTAACACATTTGTGAATATTCTAAATAAAAAAGGAAAAATGACATAAAAGCAGATCATCATTCATTCAGCGCTGTTGCTGCTGCGGTGTGTCACGTGACAAGTAATGACACGTCACCATGGAAACCATAAAATAACGGTCGCCTATAGGCCTACACTACACACCGCTTGTAACCAACAGCAGAAATCGCTGTGATCTAGCCATGTCTCGTTGAAAGTACACTTTCCCGTAGCCGAACTTTAACAAACTCTGAGGAGACGCAGACGTATCTCGCGGGCAGGTAAGTTATTGCATTTATCACGGGATTTGTAGTTTTATCAACGCGTATACCAACACCAATATACCCCAGAAAGAACTACGACTCGCTACTTTTTTGCTACTTTGTAATAACTTTCAGCAGGTAGCATTTCTGGAAATGGGTTAAAAAATTTTTTAGACCTGACTAAATGAAATTTAAGACCTCGGATGAAAATCTGGCCGTTTTTAAGACTTTTTAAGGCCTTAAATTTAAAGTTCAGAATTTTAGACTTTTTAAGACTTTTTAAGACCCCGCGGGAACCCTGCATGAAATCAAAATTAGCAATTTTTATTTTATTTTTTTTATTTACAGAATTTATTATAAATGATTTATCTGTGCACATCATTTTTTCAATTCATGTGACCTCATGGTTTTCAAAATAACTTCCCCTTCCTATTGCAAGTACTCTTTTCTCTTCTCTGATGACGTGTTCACTGGCGCGAGGGCGGGACAACCTGTCACTCACATGAGATCACAACAATAACAAACCACAACCATCCAATCAATTCCAAATGGACAAAATCAAGTCCCACCCTACATTTTTTTTGTTCAAGAAACTGTTTAACTTGGTATACATCACAATAGGGAAGGAAAAGCCTATCCCAATTTTCATTTCATGCTGACTTTAAATTACGCTGTAGGACAATCGGTGTCGTACAGTTGCCAGGCACCTGAGATTAAGAGTCACAAAGAACCTCAAACTGGGTTTCATTCATTAGTAGTTGCGTACAAGTTCATACGTGCACAAAAATTACTAATACTTCTTTTGACAATGCTTTCCATGAATCTACTGACTGTAGGAAAAGTTAAGGATACAGACATGACTCTTCAGATCGTTTCGTAAACCTCGCCGCACTAGATCATACGCCTCCTCCTTTCGACCCAAGCAGTTCAGAGTCAGTCCCTTCATTGCGAGGGTCTCTGAAGGATGGGGGGGGAAAAGATGATTATGTGCTCAACAAATTTAATTAGTCAAAATGATGAAAATAATTAAGTAATTAATGTCAGAGAACGGTCTTACCTCCGTGTTCGGCGAACTTCGAGTTGGACAGGATCTGTTTGCAAAACTTGAGGCCATTTCTGTACTGCTTGTGTTCGTAGCATCTCTGCAAGACATAAAACGAGAAAAGCATGCTCACTAAAATCACTTTCACTGTGTATAATAGACAAAATGAAAGTACGGTAAAGGTGTGTGGTTAGAGATGTACAGCTTCTGAACACATCAAACCAGAAACATCAAACCAAAACATCACCAAAAGTAGGTGAGACGCATAACCAGTGCAACTACAAAATCAGCACAGTGAGTGTATGATAAAAATGTAAATCACCTTGGCACTCTGTAGAAGACGACATAAGAGAACACAAAGGTTAAAAGAATTCATGAACTCCTGCAAAGACACGTGCTGGATAATCAAGATATCAATGTCAGGAAAAAATCTGAGACGTTTGCCTCAAAGATCTGCTGCTTACTGGTGTAACTCTTATTAAAGTACTTTACAATGCAGGGTGGGTTCCTACACATTTTCCATTTCAAAATTCCATACTTTTCCAGACATCCAAATGATTTTTCAGACAATATTTAACATAAATGGATCATATATTATTTTTGGTAATAGTATAGTCATAATTAAATATTTTTATTTTCTGTTTTGTGATTATTTTTGTGGTTTTCTGATAAGAAGAAACCTAAAACACTTTATAACCTGCATATATTTACCTCTGACACATCACTTACTGTACTGTAAATATGGTCTGATGTTGCATGATCACCAAACTGCAAAGCACAGTCTGATTTAGACGATCGCTTGCTACCTTTTGCTAGTTTGAACGCACATTCATTTAGTGAAGTTCAAAAGAGACTCTCTTACAGTTAAGAATTCATTCAGTCGTGTTTGACAATTAAACAATCACTAAATAATTTCATGATTCGATTTTATTTTGAAGCTTGCGATTCAAGACAATTCCAATTTTGGGGTATGTATCAGGTACAGTACAGGGCAAGTTTTCTCAAAGAAAAAAAAAATTCTCAACTAATGTTGTAAACTATTCAGGGAACCCCATTTGGTACATTACTATAATATTAAAAGGTTAGAATCAACTGACTTGTCTAGGCTACTTACATTTAAATTATACATAAAAGGAGTTATATAAATGTAATAATTATAAAAAGTTTGATTATGTGAGTATTTTCATTATTTTATGCATGGTTATGTTTCTACTCATTTTTTGAAATATAAATATTTAAATAGTGTCTGTCATGAAAGGGATTTATTCAAACATTAAATATTGAAGAACATGTTAAGTAAAAATTGAATGAGTATACAAGATGGTGCATTTATTTAGCTAAATGCTCCTCTCTAGAGTTCATTTTTCTAGCTGACTAACAAGTTTATGGTCATTAAATGGCAACATTTCATGATATTGTTTACAAGCTGTTTTACTGACGTTGTTCTGTGGTTAAACACTGATTGAGTGATTACATGTGACGTGATACGGGTTTCGGTAAGTTGTACTGTATCTTTCAACATGGCTTCTAATGTTCGCTAATATTTATTTCGTGTTGTAACTAGTACTCTTGAACTAAGGTGCTACAACAATCCATCACACAACATTAAAGAGCGCCAAAACAATATTTATTGCTTGAATTTTGTAATAAAATGGACAGAATTTGAAAGCTGAGGCTTATTGTGATTTATTGGATAGGAGGTGCGCTACAAAGTTTGTTTATTCATCAAGTGAAAACAGCATAGACTAATAGATTGATTCTTGGGATTTAAGAATTGATATCAGTTCATAAAAATGAGAACTCTTTTTTTTTTTTTTTTTTTTTTTTTTTTTTTTTAGAAATGTTTAATTTTATACTTAGAAAACTGAATAGGGGCAATAGTCTGGAAACAAATATTTTTCTGTACTTATCCAGACCTGGAAATTAATCAAATCAAATTACATACTTTTCCAAACAGCATAGGAACCCTGACAATGCTACTAAAATGCCTGTGGCAGGCTCCGAAAAAAAGGCTATGATTGTGAGATGTTGATTAAAAACGGATTCCAATCTACTTTGGTCACCACAACAGTTTTGACATCGCAGGAAAGCTGTCTGCCAAATATCGACTTAACAGTATCGTGAAGGAATGTCCTTCTAACATTAGCATGTTTAATGGACTGACCTCATTAGGCACTGCTGTTTGCAAGGTTATCATGACTAAAAGTAATGTGTGAGTTGGAAAAAAATAAAAATCACAAAAAGGACTTCTAGCAATTCAACCTCCAGCCCTCTGCCAGAAGAGAAACAGATGTCAGAAAACACAAATAAACCAACGTCAGATGACTTAAAATGTCTAACTTTGCATTCTGGAACAAGGAAAATCAGTAAAAACAACTACTTGGGGCTGTTTCTCAACTGGTCATTATTAATACACATTACTAAGAGCAATGACTGGGCAAGTAGCGGTTGAGTCACTATGACCTAAAAACAACTTCCAAAAAAGCACAAATAATTTCATAAGAACAAAAGTGCATCATTTGGACTGGGTGTATGAAACGATTTCCAATTGTTCTCTATCAGGGCAGTCATATTATTGGCTATGTCTAACTGTCTAGGTAGACAGCTCAATAGGTTTTGAGACACAGCTAGTCTCCCAGAAAACATTCTCTTTTGGTTTCTGTGTGAACCATATTAAAGACCTGTGAAATCACAAGGTTTTATAGCTTTTAGCCAAAGAGCGTCAGCTTTGAGGCCATCTATATGCTAGTGCACTCTTATAAATACCAAAAAAATTTATACCAAAGCTTATTTATAAATAAACAAATTAAAATAAATTAAACTTAATTTTTGCAGGCACTTGATATCAAATACACTCATCTTGCATTGAGTTTAACCAAAATCTATCTAGAATGAGAATGTCCCACTCCCTAATATCACCACCAAACATGATTCATGTTTTTTTTTTTAAGTTAATGTTCATGTTTGATTTGTCCAGTTAGCATCTGACAGCAGTTTTTGAGGCGTGGTGTTCAGGTACTAATAAAAGTGTCAATGCACAATAATGGTGCATTTGAAGACATGTTTTTTTCCAATAAAGCTTGCGTAACAATTCTGTACCCACTAAAGTAACTACTGCAATACTGCCTTAATATGTTTCCAGCACTGCTGTTATTTTTGCGGTTGGTGTTGCTTTAAATGGATTAACTTTCATCTGTTAACGTATACGGTGACTAATCGATTCAATCCCGCGTTTTAACATGATTTAGAGCACGAAACACTCAAACACCACACGTTGTTATTGGTACAGCTTTATAAAGAGACTTTATAGCACTGTTTAATGGTTATTCCGGCCATACAGTTATCAAATCACAGATCTTTTGCGCTAACGTGCTAAGGCAGTTAGCTGCAGTGTGTCAGGCAAGTTCATCTGCTCTCAAAGTGCGTGAATGTGCAAGAGCTAATAGCCATGTTACGACTATTAAAGCAATGCCAACGCTCTCTCTTAGCATGCAAAATACTCTTAGGAGGTTTCTCGTGAGGTCAGCAGAGAGAGATCCTGGCTAAAATAGGAAGGCGACTGATACACGCTTCCTTTCTATTATTAACAATCCAACGTTCGTTTGCAGATACATTTCCCCCAACTTACCAATATTCTCTTAAAGAGAGCGTTCTCCTTCGGCGGCAGAGTTATCGAAGGCATGCTGCTTCTGTTTGAGTGTTGATCAACCGTGACTTTGTTCTAATCATGAATCGGAATCCGCGATCCTCTGGCCGGATTGTCTGCTGTATCGTAAAAGCCCCCCGAACTTCGCTGTCTGGGGCTCCTCGACTTCACGTGGTGACAGCAGGCCCCCCTTCAGAACCAAAATGGCGACGCTGCTTCTCCCCGGGTCAAACGGAGAACTGCGCATGCGCTGGGTGTGCAGCATTTCCGAGGCGGGGATGAAAGGTTTTTTATTTAGTATATTATAAATTAATATATATAATTATAGGAAATAAATACATAAAGTGTAAGAGTGCATCTTAGTGACTTTATTATATTTACAATTATAATTACAATTAAATACACGGCCAAGCACAAATATTTATGACTCTTATGCAGTATGCATTGTAGTCACGAGATGGCAATATTATCATGGTAGTATGTTATTGTGTTTGACGCCATACCTCAGCAAATTATACATTTTGTAAGAGCTTGTGGAAGTGGTGTTTCTAAAACAATATCTTAAAGACTGCATGTTGAGTTATTTATATTATTAAACACAATTGCAGTTAAAACAACAATTTTTTTTATATTGTACAACTTTTTTTATTGTTCTGGGAAAATGTCACAATACACACAAATAAATGGTCAAGGTCCAAGCCAAATGTCACTTACAGAGAAGACTTATATAAATTATATATTATATATAAATTGGTATATATTGTATACTTTGTTATAAGCACAAAACACAGTATAGAGTTGAGTGAGTCATAAAGTGTGTTTCATTCGTGATCGATTACTCTATGCGCCGCTAGGTCAGCCCAGTCTAGGAGGCAGGAAAGACAATAGAGCACAGATCCAATTTTGTGTGGAAGAGAAACGCTTTCAAAATGCTTCTCGGCCGGTTATTGTTGCGGACTTCAACTGTCAATAAGAGTGAGTATGGCAATGCAAATTATATCTGGCGTACATTATAGTCCCAGTACAATTCCTTGGTAAATTTGTTTATTCGCCCTATCTTAGCAAAGTAGTATGGCCTGACCTTTCTTAGCTTAGCAAGGCTAGCAACACAGCAGCCAATGCATTAGTTACATCACACGTCTGATGTATTATATACATTTAATATATCTATTTTAACATTTTAAAATAAAATGTCCGTATTTATAGTGTCCATATATATGTGCAGTCTAGTATGCTGTAATGATATGACCATTTTCAGGTGTTCGTGAATTACAAGCAAAGGACAATGAAAAAAATGTTTATTGTTTTTTATCAATAATCTTATTAACTCTTATATTACATTAATACATGTTACATTTAACAAAATGGAAAAATTTGGAAAGTTGGTTGAATGTCAATCAGTGTTGCTGCTTTTTGTTTAATATGTCAGTTCATATACAAACTATCAACTTACATATAACAGGTACCAAAACTGTCAAAAAACAGGCATTGTGTTAAATATAAATTGTTTTGATGATTGCTTTCCTCTCTTTTTTTCAGTGGTTAGTAGAAATAATTATACAGCATTCAAATCTGATCCCTCCAAGCCAAACATGCTGAGAGTAGGACTGGCATTTGGAAGTACAGCTGTCTTGTGGGCTCTGGTAACTCCATTTAAATGATTTCTCATATACAAAACTTAACAAAATCATAACAAACTTACACCTGCTTTTAAGTTTCCTAAACACCCTCTCTGTTCCCCAACAGCTGTTCAAACAACACAGCACTGATGTGCATGAGTACAAAACAAGGAATGGGTTAGAGTAATTCACAAGGCCATGTAAGTAAAAACCATTACCATTTTATCATGCAGTTTCAGACTGGAAACAGTACATTTATGCTAATTTTTTTTTGTTTTGTTTTTTAGGACATTGATTGCTCTACGCTTTGTGGATCTTCTGTTTTTCATGTTTCAATGTTCCTCTGCTATGAAAAGATGTACAATAATGTTAAATAAAGTTGTGTATATATAACTTGCCTCTAGTCACTCTCTCCTAGCTCCAGCGAACATGAGTTGTAAAGATATAAATATTATATTAAATATATATGGCTTGCCTTTTTTCCCTTCATTTCATTGTTGAACATTGTCTGTCCTAATTAGGTAAATACCATTGACAGTTTATACAGGATGGGACTTTTGAAGACAGCATTTAGAGTCATTAAACCAGTGACACCCCAAAATTCAATTTGCAAGATTGTATGGAGTCAATTAGATTAATGTGGTCAGGAGAAGCAAGATGACATGGACACAAAACAGTATGTTAGGTGTAATGGTAAATCTGTCAGTGGCTGCTCCTGCCAGCCAGCTGAAGATTGAACCCCTACTGGAATTTATTATAGCATATTAATCAATAGGCCACAGAGCTTTGGACAGTGTCTTGTTTTACTCACTGCAGCTTTTCAACACAGCAAAGCACACTTTGTACTAAAAACATACTATTAAACAGAATAGTATATTAAACTAGATTAAAAAAGTTTGTACATAAACTTTAAGTTGGCTTGGAAAAGCCTAGTTAATATGTTTGAAGTAGTTTTAAAAGCCTGATATTTGAAGGTTTTCAGTTTGAAATAGTTTGTTTTAGTTTAGTAGGTTTTGATAGATAGATAGATAGATAGATAGATAGATAGATAGATAGATAGATAGATAGATAGATAGATACCTAGCAGTGGTGTTTTGAAATGAGGAGGTGCAATTTTTTTATGAATCAATGTAAATTCATGCATTACTCTTAACGCTGACACATCTTCCTTGTTAAATGAACATTACTTTACATCAAAAAAGAAAAAAAAACTAAATACAATTCTATTTTGTAATTTTACATTAACAATGTAATGTTCTATTTATCAAAACCAAGTCAATCTCATCAAGTTAGTGTTTTAAGCATTTCTACATTCATTCCAAAATAACTAAAAGCAATAATTATTTAAACAATATATTTTATTTGTGTATTGCTGTTTTTCTTTTTAATTGTCAACCTAGGATATTTTGGATCATCAGTCATGCTCTGTAAACACCGTCTGTCACAGACACGAATTGTATTTTTAATTTCACCAAGCTGATTGCACTAAAACCCCCGCAGTCATCATGTTTTCAGTCCATTTCAAGTTTGATTTTGACGTGACATAAAGCGGTGATATCTAACTGTGATCTGTTTACTTACTTTTCAATTAGTCTTCCAATTGACGGCATCATTTATTCAGTCAAACTGACGCGCGGAACGTGCGTCAACAAGAGGCGGGATTTATCTCACAAACCAATCATATCCAATCATAACCAATTACATCCAATCATAGCGCGATGGAGACATTGCCTCCTCTCACGTGACTTTCCCCCATTCATTCTCAATTACCCCCCACAAAACCCCGGCACGATATAGGGGTCTAATGGTTTTCTATGGTTTCCTATGAGAGCAAAGGGAGGCATGACTCCTGCTGTAACTTTACCTGCAGGTGTCGCTGTTGGGCAGTGTTCCTTAAGAAATACATGTGACTTTTTAATGTCATAATTTGTAAAATTTGTGTTGTTTTATATGTAATATGGATTATTTTCTCATCCTATTTTTTTTTTTTTGAGGAGGCACTGCCTCCCTTGCCTCCTCGGAGGAAACACCCCAGATAGATAGATAGATAGATAGATGGATGGATTAGAAATATTAGAATGGAAGCTTAAATGAGTCTCAATGGCTTAGAAATAGTACATAGAATGGCAGCTAATGGAGTTTAATAAACCTCTGTACTGTCAAAATTTTAATTTTGTCAGATGGAGTTTGAACAGTCTTGGCTCATTTGAACATTCCTTCAATGAAAGTCTGGGATTTTTCAGAGATTTGATCAGCATTTTTAGGAAAACCATAAGCCAGATCAGTCTGAAAAGATACAGCAACTCGAGTCAGAACAGTCTGATGGTCCAGTCCTAGTTTGGCCTTTAGAAATTTAGTAGAAGAATAAAAAGTAGTAGATCAGTAAGTTGGCTTTTTCAAGCCAAATTAACAAACATTAAAGAAGCTAATCTACAGTTTTAATGTTGTCACACAAAAAACATTCTGCAACACTCTGGGAACATTAGTTTTTGGTTATGAAACCTAGAAAACAACCATTGGAGTCTACAACAACAGGGGAGGGAAAATGTTCTGTGTTTGCTGGTAAATCTTAGTAAACGAGTGTCTGTGGAACTTCAAATCCAGTGATTTTTCTATTTTTAATGTCTGTAACATAAATTAAGCGGATACGAATGTGGTTGAAAAGCATTTGAGTAAAATCAAATGTTACTTCTTTGCTTTGAGTTTGAGGCCAGCGTGCCAGTGAATCCTAGCAGAGGGGGGATTAGATGAGCGTTTTCTCCTCCCCTCATGTTCACTCCTCCCCCCCAAGTATCTGCACTTTCACAGTCATTCATTGCGCCTCCATTGGACTCGCACGCTGCTTTCCTCCCGTGGTAGTTTGGACGATGTTTGCGTGCAGAGCAGCCTGGCAGAGGTGTGGGCCTCTGGCGCGACAGTCCCTGAACCGCGCACACATCTATAGGGATGGTGAGGACAATACTGTCTGTAACGTGAACGAAGTGTTATTTCTACCTATATATCATATCATTTGCAGTATATTTGTTGCGTTTTAGTCTTTCGTGATCTGCTAATTGTCCTATTTCACGCATTTCGACTCTTGCGGACAATGAAAATGTGCTTGACCTGAACTTGTATCATAATGCAACATTTTCTTGACCGGTGACATGTAGTTTAGGGTTAAGGGGACATGAAGGTCAGTCGGCGGCTTTTGGTGCTTTACATTTTTTTTAAATGACTTTCGAGATAATTGTCACGTTTTATTGCTAGTCAGAGGTTACACGCCTACCACATGAACACACATTCACCGTGTCATTGGCAGGGAACACAATGTACACATTTAAAAACCGCAGCCTGGCACACGAGAATGTAGCCATCTTGGGCACTGCAAATCTGCACTAATATTAATTTTGCACAGTATTGAAAATGCACTGACTATCTTTGCATTTTAAACATTGTGAAAAGTTAGTTTAGTTGTGGACTATTGAACGTGATTCGATTAATGTTTGTTCTGTCAAATTCATTCCGTCGTCACTTCAATGGATTATGAAACGCGAACTTGCGTAATAGGGAATCAGTTGAAATTTGATGTTTGACATCATGGTTTAAGTACTCATACTGCGCTTGCTTTGTGACCTTCAGTGTTCTAAGGGTGCCATAGAATGTTTCCACGTATAGCTCACGTGGTTGTGTACGTGGTCGAGCTATAGACTCGTGCACGCGGACCTATGGAACTCAGTGGCTGTAGGCTACTACGGCAAGCCGTTTTAACAATTAATTCTTAAAACTTACTAATATTTCATGCTACCAGTTCTTATATTTTAGCTATTAGTGACCGTTCCATTAGGTACTAGTATTATTCTTTAGGTAGGGCCTACTACCTTTTCTATATTATTCATTATTAGGGTTGCAAAGGGGCGGAAAGTTTCCTATAAATTTCCGAAAACTTTCCACGGGAACTTAACAGGAATTTATGGTAATTAATTGGAAATTTGGGAAATGTATACATTATACATTAATTTATAATATTGATATAAAATGTATCATATACATGTATCATATAAAACAAATATAAACATTTTATTTGGTCATAACATGAAATAAGTTTATTTTTCGCATTCAATTATAATTTAGTAAATATGTAAATTAAATATTTTTATTGGAGCAATTGTTATGTGTTATTTATTTCAGTGTCACATGATCCTTCAGAAATCAATTTAGCTGATTTGATACTTATTTGTTATTATTGTTGGAAACAGTTGTGTTAGCATGTTGGAATGATATCTGAAGGATCATGTGACACTGAAGACTGGAGAAATGATGCTGAAAATTTAGCTTTTATCACAGAAATAAATTATATTTTTATGTATATCAATTATTATACCATTATTTTAAATTGTAGTTATGTTTCACAATATTACAGTTTTTTTCTGTATTTTTGATCAAATGTGCATGTTATGGACTGGGGGAATGCACAGTGCATGCAGGGGGTGTGGCCTCAATAGCCCTGCAGTAAGTAGTGCTGTGTGAGGAATTTGCTAAACTAAAATTGCATTAAATATGGTTGTTTTAACCAAAATTATGTTGCAAGATGTTTTTTTTAACTACATTTAAGTACCCTGTTATAGGCTAACCTGCAATTTTGCAAATTCCCTGTTTATTCCCATTAATTCCTGTTAATTCCCACATATTCCCGTTAATTCCCACATATTCCCGTTAATTCCCATGAAAAGTTTCCAGCTATTCATTATATAGTAATACCTATTCTGTACGTTGTAAAAAAATATTCTTTGTAATTTATTTGTGCAATTTACTAGCAATTTCTACAGAGCTTTCAAAGGGACATGATGATTGAAAATATGAGATGGGAGGCAAAAAATATTTAAATGCTTTTGCTTTCCCCTGAGAAATGTTTGCATTCCCTTGCAAAACTTTTGCGATCCCTTGCGTTTCCTAATTTTTTGACACCCAAACCCCTGTGTTAGTCTTTAAAACATTTATGTTTTGAATTGAATTTAGCACTGGCATTTCAATCTCACAGACCCCCCACAGTTCCTTAATGTACCCCAGGAGGGCTCAGAAACCCCTGTTGGGAAACCCTGGTTGTTTAAATAAACATGCAGACATTCTTAAAGCAAGACCTTTGTCTGCCCTTGCTGTTGCTTGACTGTTAGATGAATGTATGTGAAAATCTAGGTTAGGATGTTTGTAATAGTTAATAAGAATATCACACACAAATTTGTTGAATTGAGCAATGTACACATAGACTGAATCAGACTGTGTGTCCTACCCACTAAATATCTCCTCAAATAGCCATGAGCGGATGGACGTATGCCTACACTTGCTCAAAGCCTTTCATTCTAATTCTTGTTCGCTCAACCGTTCCAGTATCAAGCTGTGATAAATCTTTTTTGGAGGGTGATTTGTAGGATAGATGTTTTAAGAGAACGGGACATGCTTTCAACAGACACAAGGTTGAGTAATTGATGATTATGTTGTAAATGGTGAACTGTCCTTTTATAGTATGCCTGTTATTAAAGTAAAAATAATATTAGACACATTCACAGAATAAAATAATTGTGACTCTGCAAACAGGGCATCTCCAGTAGCATCTGTAACTGAAATGTAAACTGTGCATCCACACCACTAGGTGTCAATATAAGACAGAGATGACTGCCATATTGTGAAAATTATTTATTTTGTGAAATACATGTTTGTTTAATTTCAGCAGTTGTCTTATTTGCTGTTGTTAAATTGTTTTATGTAAATATAGGTATTATATCGTCCATTGCCGAGCTAGATATTTTCATCAGTGTCTGATATTAAAAAATTTGTGTTGGTAACTTCTGAGTAGTCTAACTAAGCATGTCTCGTTTTCTATTTGCTTCACCCTTTGACTCCGGGGAAAGATTAACAGATTAGTTGGTATAAATAACACAGAGGTGTCTAGCACCTATTTACTCAAGCTGGGCACAAGTGATTGGATTATCTTAATGAGAAAATTCCGCTCAATGAGATATTCCTGAAAAAAAGTCTCCTCTACTGTGTCACAATGATCTTTGCGCTCTGATCATCATGATTGGACTGAACTGATGGTTTTCTAAATCTGTTGCTCCCTGACCTCAATTTTTTTTTTTTTTTTAGGACAAGGAACTGTCAGCAGTACTAAGATAGCCATTCAGTTATAGTATATAAAATAAAGTATTTGGTTATTAAACAGTTATCTAGGTAAGAAAATAGACAAAATAATGCTTAATTCTTATTTTATATTTAGAGGAATAATTGACCAATACATATGTTTATATAAACTTAAAGGGTTAGTTCACCCAAAAATGAAAATTCTGTCATTTATTACTCACCCTCATGTCATTCCACACCCGTAAGACCTTCGTTCATCTTCAGAACACAAATTAAGATATTTTTGTTGAAATCCAATGGCTCAGTGAGGCCTTCATAGCCAGCAATGATATTTCCTCTCTCAAGATCCATTAATGTACTAAAAACATATTTAAATCAGTTCATGTGAGTACAGTGGTTCAATATTAATATTATAAAGCGAAATAACGACTTATATAGTGATGGTCGATTTCAAAACACTGCTTCAGGAAGCTTCGGAGCGTTATGAATCATCGTGTTGAATCAGCAGCTGTTCGGAGCGCCAAAGTCACGTGATTTCAGCAGTTTGCCGGTTTGACATGCGAGCCGAATCATGATTTGACACATAAGATTCATAACGCTCTGAAGCTTCATGAAGCAGTGTTTTGAAATCGGCCATCACCAAATAAGTCGTTAATTTGTTTTTTGGGGCACCAAAAATATTCTCGTCGCTTTATAATATTAATATTGAACCACTGTACTCACATGAACTGATTTAAATATGTTTTTAGTACATTAATGGATCTTGAGAGAGGAAGTGGCATTGCTAGCTATGCAGGCCTCACGGAGCCATCGGATTTCAACAAAAATATCTTAATTTGTGTTCTGAAGATGAATGAAGGTCTTATAGGTGTGGAACGACATGAGGGTGAGTAATTAATGACATTATTTTCACTTTTGGGTGAACTAACCCTTTAACTGTTGCAGTGTAACTTTTATATAGAGTTACTGAATTTAAAGTTACCTGAATTTTCAACTTTATGTTGAGACTTTTTAATACTTAACCATAGAGTGCGAGATGCTATTCACTTATGATTATCTGCATACTTCTGAGTCATGGAAATGCAAAAACGCAATGTTTAAATACCTAGATGAGTGCTGACAGGCGTATTTATAGCTACCTGTAACCATTGCCAGGAATCCAATCAGGCAGTGACCTACTG
Source organism: Megalobrama amblycephala (assembly GCF_018812025.1). Classification (NCBI taxonomy): domain Eukaryota; kingdom Metazoa; phylum Chordata; class Actinopteri; order Cypriniformes; family Xenocyprididae; genus Megalobrama; species Megalobrama amblycephala. Next base: position 17,728,158 of record NC_063066.1, on the reverse strand, counting down.
GGCAGGAAGCATTTCAGGACCTCCATGTTACTGCCATGGAGGTCAATCTCTGTGCCAGGCACTTTAACTAAAGCATTAACTATTAACCACAAATAATATTATAACTTCTATTATACTATTGAATATATATATATATATATATATATATATATATATATATATATATATATATATATATATATATATATATATATATATATATATATATATATATATATATATATATATATATATATATATATATATATATATATATATATAGAGAGAGAGAAAGAAAGGATTCACGCTTGTCGGCCGCATATGTCATTGAGGCTGCCTCATTGTAAAGTAACCATTAAATTTCAAAGTCATAAAGAAATTCCAACAATTTATGCTTCACAACAAATAACATTATATAATGATTACTGTTTTAGAAGGAGACATTATTGATGATGTATGCAGCTAACAAATGCAACCTCCGGAGGACGCAGCCTTCGAAATGAGACCGCAATCATTGCTTCAACTAATATGCTGATCCAAAATCATTCCCTTACTCCTCTGTTCTCTATGCAGTAGTTCCACGGAGGCTCATGTCATCGGTCCCTGGCGGCTCCGGCGAGAATTTGTTTTACGCCGTCCTCTGCGGTGGAGCCTTCGCAGGTTCCTTGGCATATGTAAGTTTGATTAAAACTCAAAACATTGATATAGATTGATGTCAGATCATAAACTTGTTGAATTAATATATTTTTTATATTCTCTGCTAGGCTTACAAAACAGTTGCAACAGACAAAGCACGTTTTGATGACCGTGTTTCTGAAATTAGTGCTCGTCCCAAGTCTGAGTGGAAACCCAAACCATGGCCACCCAAGAGTAAGTCTCAACTACGGTCTTGTTTTCACAGTGTCAATTCCACTTTCATCATTGTAACTTGGTCAGTGTGTAACCTTTAGGATTCAGATGAGTAGTTTTAAATAGGGTGCATGAGTGGAAATCATTTACTTGTTTACAGAAATTTGAATACTGGTAGTATAGCCTTCTCATACCTGTGAGGTTTATAGTGAAATAATGTTCTTTGGCATCTTGTTACAGATATTAAATGAAACGCATCACTAATAGTAACCCCTAAAAGTTATAAATAATCCATCGTGGCGCTTCCAACACATCATAACCATAACAAAAGATATGTTGGCCTCTTGTCCCCTCTGTCACAGTCTTGCCAAATGCACTTCCACCACATTGAATAATTGTATCATATCCAAGCTTCTCTAAAACTCCTGCATCTGAGCCAAAGCACTATTAAGCTGTATTATCTTAATGACCACAGCATTAAAACACTGTCTCTCATTCGAGTATTATAAATAAGAGAATATAATGTATTATGTGATCTAATATAAGTAAGTGGCTGTTGACGGTAAGCTTTATACAGCAGCTTCAGGCTTCACTGACAGATTTGTAATGTAACATTTAATATTTTTGTTGTTCTTTTTAGGTGGGGAGAATGGCGATGGTGAGTTTTTTTTTTCTCCATGATGTAACATAATAAATAACTTCTATATTTAAATTGACTTAAAGGGTTAGTTCACCCAAAAATGAAAATTATGTCATTAATTACTCACCCTCATGTCATTCCAAACCCGTAAGACCTTCATCTTCGGAACACAAATTAAAGGATTAGTCCACTTTTAAATAAAATTTTCCTGATAATTTACTCACCCCCATGTCATCCAAGATGTTCATGTCTTTCTTTCTTCAGTCGAAAAGAAATTAAGGTTTTTGATGAAAACGTTCCAGGATTTTTCTCCTTATAGTGGACTTCAATGGCCTCCAACGGTTGATGGTCAAAATTACAGTTTCAGTGCCGCTTCAAAGCGTTCTACGCGATCTCAGACGAGGAATAAGGGTCTTATCTAGCGAAACGATCGGTTATTTTCTTTAAAAAAAAAAAAACAATGTATATGCTTTATAAACACAAAATAATGCCTTGAACGTATTTCCGCTTTCCGCATTCTTCAAAACGCTTACGCTGTATGTCCTACGCCTTTCCTATTCTACTTACGGAACAAACACGGAACCAGTCTAGTTTTTTCCGTAAGTAGGATGGACTAATCTAGAGTAACTAGAGTGGACTAATCCTTTAAGATATTTTTGATGAAACCTGAGAGCTCTCTGACTCCTCCATAAACGGCAATTTAACCACCACTTTCAAGGTCCAGAAAGGTACTAAGGCTCTACATCTGAATGCGACTCATTATTGGCCGGCTCCTGCGCCATCATCACACAAATGCGTAGTGATGATCACGTGAAAAGCGTCGGCCAATACTGAGCCGGCGTTCTGATGTAGAGCCTTGAAGCGCTGAACATAAACAACGTATGAGAATGACACAGAAGAGAAGATATTTTTGAATATAGTCGTTATCTTTGTTTTTGCGCACAAAAAGTATTCTCGTCGCTTCATAAAATTTAAGGTGGAACCACTGTAGTCATGTTGACTGTTTTAACAATGTCTTTATTACCTTTCTGGAACTTGAAAGTGGTGGTTAAATTGCTGTCTATGGAGGATTAAAAAAACTCTCGGATTTCATAAAAAGATCTTAATTTGTGTTCCGAAGATGAACAAAGTACTTATTGGTGTGGAACGACATGAGGGTGATTAATGACAGTTTTCATTTTTGGGTGAACAAACCCTTTAAATCTGTGTAACACATCAGTTTGTCTTAAAACCAGTGGGATCCATTTACCCCCAGTTTCACAGACAAGGCTTAAGTCCTAGACTAAAATGCATGTTTGAGCTGCTTTAACTGAAAGTAACTTTGACTGACATATCTTAAAAAATGTCAGAGCCGTTATTTTGTCTAAAGATGCACACTAGTAATGCCCCCCCCCAAGTGAACATTTTATAAAAGCTACTTTAATCCCTTAATTGAAATAAAGTCTAATCCTGGCTTAGCCTAAGCCCTGTCTGTGAAACTGGGCCTTAGTTTGTTTTGCTAAAACTAACTTGTGGTTTAACTTGCCTGGTCTGAACAGCTGCATAACAAGTATGTTTGGGAGTTATTTCTGAGTAATCTGGAAATGTATTACAGCCTTGTTTTCTGAGGGTCAAAGGTAACTAAATGATGTTGCCCTCTACCTTTCAGTCTCAGGACAATGGGCAAAAATTATATTCTTGGCACATAGATTATGACCTGTTCTTCTGATTAATATTTGCTCTATGCCAAGTAGGATCAACTTTTTAAGTTTTATCAAATATCCTGTAATGACACTACAATGGGCAGATATTAGATTATCTAATGGCTAAACTGCAAAAACAAAATGCTTGTTTATGAAGAGCCTAGAGCTTCAACAGTTCATCTTAAAATGGAAAACCAGAAAAGTGAGCTGAGGAAGCCTTATTTATTGGTTTTGATGAATTTCTGCATATTTTTTTCTTGGTGTTGTTGAGATTGGATTGAGTAGTTGTCCTCATGCCCTACCCCTCTAACCCACCTGATCCTATTTGTCAGAAAGCCTGTTAATCAGAACTGGGTGCATTTCTCTTTGACACTGTCACTCTCCTTAATAAACCATGTATATGATCCATCTGCACCCCTGTGCACTCCTATTCTCTCTCACAACCCTCTTTCCCTACTTATTTACCTGTGATCCTCTATTAGTCACTGCAGTCCAGTACAGAAAGACTTGCCAGCCAATATCATTAGCACTAAGCACAGTTTATACTGTGGTCTTTCAAATGCCAAAACAGAACTATGAAAGCATGATATTGAACTACGAACTCAAAACTTTAACTAATCTCTTTCCTTGCTTTCCTAACTGTCTCTTTGTTCTGACTCTTTCCAGAGTAAACTAATTTGGAGAGTCGGGGCTGGGCACCTATAGTCTTCAGTCAGGACTTTTTGGATGAATCTCTCCTGAGTTAATGCCATTATGAGTCCTGCTTTTTCATTGAACTGATATTTTTTTTTATTTATAGTTTCTCTTCATTCCATTGAAACCCTTATTTAAAATGTTTATTGTGGTGTAATACAGTCGATATTGGTGAAAGACATGTAAAAGAAAGCTTCCCTCTGTGGGTTAACTTATTAAACACGCACAACAAAGCTCTTTGGTTGTCATTCTGTGTTGCTGGAATTCACAGAGTTGCTGGTACTGCTAACTTTGAACAGATGGTAAGACTCAGCCATCTTTGTATTTCTTCTCCTCACCTGTCCTCCTAGCTCCTTTCTCCCTATTGTCTCTGTTCAATTTCTCTTTACACCCTCCCTCCTCGTTCTTGGGTTTTGCATGCTGCCTGTAGTGATAATGTTGTGAATGATTTAGACAAAGCTAGATTTATATTCCTTGTATACGCTTATGATGAGGACTTTCCAGGTATTTCCAGGTTGGTAAGATGGATGCTGTGTGCGTGAGAAATTTTGTAAGGCATGGTGGCAGTGTAAACATTTTATCAATAATGTTTTTTTGATCCTGCTATATTGTTAGCCAGGCTGATGTTCCTAGGAAATTAGCATAAATTAAATTCAGTTGAAATAATACTACCATGACTATGATGTAAAATGTAATTTTCCTTAGGTAATTAGTTGCAATTAAACATTTAATTCCACAAAATATAATTTAATTTCATATGACCTGGTCATTTCTATGTGAGATTCAAAATTGATTGAATATGCTAAAAAAAAGAGAGAGAGAGAGAGAGAGAGAGAGAGAGAGAGAGAGAAAAAAAAGGAAACCGCTTGATGCTTAATTTTTCCTCCTCTGTTGTCCGTTTAGAAGAAGCTGGTGCAGAGGAGGCAGAAGCCGTAGAGACCGCAGCTGAGGAGGATGTAGCTGCTGAAGCACCTGAGGAGGCTGTAGCTGCTGAAGCACCTGAGGTCTTGGCCACCAGAGAGGAGACGGGAACCCTTGAGACTGTTGTGGAAAAGGTTGCCGAAGCGGTTGCAGAGACTGCAGAGGTGGTTGCTGAAGTGGCAGAGGTTGTTGCTGAGACGGCAGAGGAGGTGGCAGCGGTGGCAGCGGTGGCAGAGGAAGTGCAGAAGGTTGCAGAGGAAGTAGAGGCAGCAGCAGAGGCTGTTGTAACTCCAGTCATCCAAGCTGAAGAGCCGGTGTCAGAGAGCAATGGTACGCCAGCAGCCTCCGCAGACGAGGCAGTAGCAGAGGCTACTGGTACAGAGGCCTGAATGCCTCGTGGGTACTCAAACACTCACCTACACACACAAGATACAGAAGATTCAAACGTCCTGTAACAAAACGGTCACTGTCTTGCTTAATCGGAAAGGTCATCCTCAAATCTCAAGAAAGAACAAAACGGGTCACTTGAACAACATTTAGAGACTTACTTTATCGTTTTATCGCAGACCTGCATGTCTGTCTATCTATCGTTATTTTTCCTCCCTTCCAATTAGATCGATTAGTCATTAACTGAAGTTGTAAGGAGCTCAGAGACACGCATAACTGAACGATAGTGTATGTGATTGACTATGTAGTCGTCATCATACTGTACTTCCTCGGTTTCCATTGGTGTGTTATAGAACAGGATTTGATCGTTGCAGTGCAATAATGTAATCCCACTAAATGGCACACACCTTATTGTGTATATTTTTATTATATTCCTGGACTATGCTGGAATATTTAAATTATATTAATGAACTTATTTTCAAGTAAGGATAACTGTAGAAACCACTGTGAGAATCCAAAGCTGCTGCTTTTTGTTACATGTGACCAAACATTCCAGTGGACACACTTCATACTATCTACTCCTGTCCTGTTTCTTACACTCAGTTTCACTCTCTGTCCTCTCAACCTCACAAATCTGAGCCAGCCTTCTGTTATTTTTAACTTCTATCCTGCCTTACCTCATCCTTGAGGCACAACAAAGACACTGCAAATGTACTGCTGTATGTTTTTTATTTGTTCTGTAATAACAGCAACGTGCTTCTCTGCCAGATATCACTTAGTTGGTACACGCCAGTTAATATTGTGAAATCTGTGAGTCTTTTGCTTCCTAGCAACTAGGCCAGCTGTGTTTCTGTATTAGTTTTCCCTTTATATTCCTCTGTATGACTGATCTGACAAGGAACTCAGTAACTTATCAAGGAGCTCAAGTATGTATGTGATTCAATGAAATTGCTCGTTTACTTGGAAAATTGCAATCGTGTAATAAAAATGAATAAGGGATTCAAAGATTCAAATAATAAAATTATGGATAAATATCAAAAAGATATTCTCTGTGTTTAATTTTTTTTCTGAAAACTTTACAAACTGAAATATTACATCTGGCAAGTTCATCCTCTATTTTAAAAGTAAATGCTGTACATTTATATTCTACGACATCATCCCTACATTCAAAAATCCATCCCAAAATGTTAGTTTCATCTCTTAATTTTTGTGGTGATCAAATATGTGGTGTGTCCTTTTCTAGGTGATATTTGGCAGTAAAGCCTCTTCATGTACTGCATGTTTTGAATAATGGGAAACTCTTAAATTGAGCTGCATGGTGATAACACAAATGATACTTGCTGAAAGTCTCTTACATTCTGTGAAATATGCACACCATAGATCACATGAATGCACTTAAACTTAACTTAGGCTCTTTTCTTTGCTGTTAGATGTATCTCTGCTGTAGTGAGGATGAACCTCTGCACTCTTTCAGTCTCATTTCTTTCTTTCCCATTGTGTGTGTCTAGATCCATCTGCTGTTTTAAACTACAGTCACACACTGAAATATGATTATTTATTAGAAGAATATTTAAACTAAAACTTATTTTAAATTTATAAAACCTCTAAATAAGTACTTTTTTTACCTCAAACATCTAATATCTGCTTTTTGTATGATTATTGGATGGCTTGATCGTGTCTTGCAGTGGCCCCGTCAGAGTCTGTCAGCCCAGCAGATGCAGAAACAGTAGAGCTGGCTGCTGCCTCTGTGATCGATGTTGTTCCTGTGGAGTCTGGAGCTGTGGAAGACATGCACGTTGAAGCTGTACCAGAGAAGCCCATTGAGGTGCCTGCAACAGATCATTTGGAAAGTGAACCAGCAATAGAGCTGGCTTCCATTGCACCAGTGATGGAAGAGGAACCAGTGTCACTGGTAGCAGAAGAGGCACCAGATGCTGCTGTAGCAGAGGAAGTGTCTGTTGCTCCAGTGATAGAAGAAGCACCAGTTTCCCCAGTTTTAGAGGAGCCACCAGTTGCTGCAGTGGTAGAAGAGACTCCAGCAGCAGAGGAGACACCAGTTGATTCACCCATAGCAGAAGTATTTGTTGCTCCAGTGGTAGAGGAAGCACAAGTTTCTCCAGTTGTAGAGGAGCCCCCTGTTGCTGTAGTGGTGGAAGAGGCTCCAGTACCATTGGAGACTACAGTTGACACACCAGTTTCCTCAGAAGAGGCATCTGATAATCCTGTGATAGAAGAGGAGGTGCTGGTTTCCCCAGTGACTGAAGAGGCACCAGCTGCCCCTGTAGTTGAAACAGTACCAGTTTCCCCAGAAGCAGAGGAGGTATCAGTTGCCCCGGTGATTGAAGAGATGCCTGTAGCACCTGTTCCAGAAGAGGCGCCACTTACCTTGGTAACTGAAGACACACCTGTTGTAGCAACTGAAGAACCTGAGGAAACACCTGCAACCACAGTAGCAGAAGAGGTTGTTCCTGTTGTTCCAGTAGTTGGAGGCGTCCTAGAAGGTGAAGAAGTGAAGGCAGCGGCATGTTCAGAGGTGATTGCAGAAAGTGCAGATTTGGAGACTTCAGTAAGTGTGGTTGAAGAAGAAGCAGCAAGTCCGGTTGTGGATGTTACAGAAAGTGTGGTTGAACCAGATGTTGCGAGCACAGTGGTGGCAGAGGAAGTTTCTCCAGCTGAAACATCAAGCGCACCTCATGCTTTGGAAGACCCCAAAAGAGAATTCATAGTGGTTGTCTTGGAGGGAGGTCCTAAATCAGAAAAGAAGCCCATGGTGCTTGGTGTGTCCCCCATGACTGGCAGAATCATCCCAGCTCCTGATGATGGTGAAGAGCTATCGGATCAGGTAACAGGTAATCTGGTTTAACAATGCAGTGCTGAGTTAACTAAATCATGATGATGGCGAAATGTAATTTAACAGCTACATAGTGATTCAAAAAAGAAAGTGGAGAATACAAAGAATAAAATGTTACTTTCTTTATATCATTCATAGGGCAAGCGCCATTTGCTTAAAGTGCAGATGCATTAGCAACTAAAAAAGGTAACGTCAATCTTTTATATATATATTGTGTGTATGTGTGTTCAAATGTTTGGGATTAGTAAGATTTTTAAGATATTACATTTATTCAGCAAGAATGCATTACAAGTGATCAAAAGTGACATTTAAGTCAAAAAGTTTAAAAGTTAAGACTTTTATCTTGTTACAAGAAATTTTAAGTTCAAATAAATGCTATCATTTTAACTTTCTATTTAACAAAATATCCTAAATAAAATGTAACCCTGTATTAAAAAACATTAAGCAGCACAATTATTTTTGTAATTGTGATGCTCAATTATCACAATTGATAATAATAATAAATGTTTCTTGAGCACCAAATCAGCATGTTAGAATGATTTCTAAAGGATCATGTGACACTGAAGACTGGAGTAAATTCAGATTTGCCATTACAGGAATAAATTACATTTTATTAAATAGTTGAAATGGAAGATGGTTATTTTAAATTGTTACAATATTACAGTTCTTACTGTATTTTTGATCAAATAAAAAGACTTCTTTCAAAAACATAAAAAATTATTTCCAATCCCAAGCTTTTGAATGGTAGTATACATTGACATGACATTTTTGATTTGTTTTGTCTTTTTCTTAGTTGCATGGAGTCAGCTGTTCTGGGATAGTAAACCGGTTCCCTGATAAAGAATTAGTGATGTGCCTTCCCCCTTCCCTATTGCCTGCATCCACATTGAGCTCACCTACAATTTGACCCCCTGGATTTCAGTAATCCTAACACTGGACCAGAATTCTGTTACCTTCTCTCTCAGGCTCTCTTTCCACTGACATGCTCTCCACTGATACGTGGTTACTTCATGTGAACATTCACTCCTCTCTGATATGAGACATGCAGGTTTCTTGACAATAATGTGCATGAAATGCTGTGACAGATTTTTTAGCCTTTATAAATGGAACTCTACTCTTTTTGAGTCAACTGCACATTGAAGCCTATACTATAGTTAACCCTACCTCAAACCTCACCTTAGTAGGAATTGCTGTGTCAATTTTACTATACCAGCAAGGCTACACATTTGCCACAAACACTGCCATACCTGCATGCTGGCAACCAGCTTTCTGATTAAACTTCAGGTTCTCCTTTATTTTCAATCTATGCTATTTTTCATTTGCATTATTTATGAACTTACACTAAATGTGATTCGTACCCCTCTACCTCAGCTTGACATTACAGTGTTCTTTTTACACATTTCTACTAACCAGTATTGGTAACCAGCTTGCATTTACAATGTGATATGACTAGGTTCGAAAACAACTGACAGCAGTTGTTTTTAAGTTGTTGTTGAAACAGATTGCATTTATCAAAATGATCAAAAAATATTTTGCCATGCCAAGTCAGAATTCCAGTATTTATTTCCAAAGGCCAAGAAGCAAATCCCACTGCTGCATCCTTTGTCTTTGTTTTCCTCTTCTCTCTTATTTTGTTGTATTGATCCATCAAAGTCAGTCCTCATCATCATAAAACCAGTTATTATAAAACATGTTGCTTGACAATAAATTACTTTCCTTGTTGTCAAAAGCAAAGTCCCCAAACCTGTTATGCCAAAGTTACACTTTCCTTGTTACCGTCAGCATCATATTTGATTCTCATTTGATTTGATTTAGATACAAATCTCTCATTCAGATTTTAGACTGACAGATAGACATACTAAATTGATTCACTAGGGAAATTAAGGTCAGATAAATACATGAAAATAATACCTAGCAGTTTTGTCTTTTACTTCTTTACATGTTTGAAAAGGGACCTTGAGTATTATAAGATTACAACTTTATACTGTGAATGTGAGACAATAATGTGAAGTATGTTTCCGTATCATAAAGGGTGTGTTAACGGGTTCTAATGTTTTTGTTTTAAGGGATAGGGATGTAATACATGTTCTTGTGCTGTTTTGAGGTTTCACTTTCACTGTAGGCCCTGAACTGAGTTTTTTTAAACTGTGAATGTATATCAAAGGAAAAATAAAGAATTAAAACACATTTCAGTGTGATTGTGCGTGACTTAGATTAATGGTATCAGATTTGATTACCAGCCACTATACAGTGCAGATTTCTCTGTTAACATGTTGGATTTGGTAATGACCCAATTTTTAGTAAATTCAGGAGAAGCATCTTCTAGGGCAGCAACAAGAATTTGTACAAGGTTAGGACAGCACAGATTGCTTTTACAATAATAATAATAATAATATATATTTTGAAGGTATCAAAGCCACCATGTAAGGCTGAGCTGCATTGTTTGAATTATAACAAGATGAGATGACATGTCTGTAGTACATTATTATATATAGGCTTTCTTATCTGTTGCCTCTCCTTAAAAATTTGCAAACTGTTTTAAAAGATATCAATGTGATATTATTTGGTTTGACTGTATAGTTCATTTATGTAATGATTGCTATCATATTAATTATTTTTTGTTTATTATAATTTAAGCGCGCGCGCACCTGACAAGGGTGTATGTGACGTCACTTACGGTTGCTGCGCAGTTCGTCAGTCAGATCCTGCTAACGGGAGGCCTGAAGCCAGCTACGCAAAACATTACCTACTACGCTAACGCAGCCTACCAAAACTCATACTTTTTGTATTTTACATCGACTAAATAGACATCTGTCTAAAGCCTGCATGCGTGCGCTTTATCAGCGAGCAGTTCGCGCAAGTTAACCGCTTTAACATTAGCCAGTCAATCTGTCATTAGCATGGTTAGCATGCTAACCTTTTGACAGAGTGCACTCGACTGTCTTGAGGTTCAGCAAACGGGAAGAAATTACCGCGAACGGTGAGAAATTTCATATTTTGCATCCGTACGTACATTAGAGGTTAAAGTTAATTCATTTAGACTTCATCCGAAGATAGGTAGTTTGATTTAGTGTGGCTGTTTATACAGCAAGCTGTTGTTTACCGATCTAATGATTCGTGTTAGATTCAGTTTTTGTAAAGTTCGTTATTTGTTTGTGTTGTTTTTTTTCTTGCAAACTGTTACTTGCAATTTGGTCACTCTTTGTTGATGCAATATTTACGTTACTACAGGAGAAGTGAAGCGCTGTTTAAATGGCAATAATAACAGACTCCTTTCGCGCATTTACTCTGTCAGTGTCTATCACTCTAGTATCAGTGTTTACATTTTGTCATGCTTGATGAAAACTATGACAAATGATAACTTACCCGAGGAAACTTGAGCCGTAGACTTAGCTGGAATTTGAATCAAAACGTTTCCCCATTGGTTTATCTATTGTTTATTTTGCAGTTTTGCTTCATCCTTAATACTGCATACAGTACTAAACACTTCATAGTGACAGAATGCTTAAAAACCAAACGAAATGCCAGATAAACATTTCATTTTCTCTTTTGTGTAAGGTGAGGGTTTGCTGAAGTGACTTAGGCCATTTGTAGTTAGTAAACATCTTAGTTGTCTCTTCAATTTTAGTGTTTTATGTGGTATATGCAAAGGGGGAATGAAATGTTCATGACCCTTTGAGGTTAGTCTTTCTTTAAAACAAAAACAAAAAAAACAAACCGTGAATATGACTGGATTGAGATCAGTTTTGCCAACAGGATACAGACCTCTTCCGTTTTCTTGTTTTGCTTCTGCATGTGTGCATTTGTTTGCCTGGAGGTCTGCTTGTGATCTTTGTAAGAATGTTAAAAAAAATTTCCATGCCAACTGAAAAGGCATCAGATGATAGCCGTACCCACTTGGCTTAATAACCAAAGTTATCACATGATTGTAAAGTATGAATGCCTTTTAGTACATTCTAATTCCAAAATCTTGCATACTGAGTTTACTAATGGCTACTTTCTTTTCTCAGGCTGTGACATCACTCAAGGTCATCAGCAGGGGTGCAGTGGATAAGTTTGGTTCTGACACAGAGGAATGAGTCATGACCTCTGTGGTGATAGTAGATGGAGGAGGGAATATATTGGAGTATGTCACTGGAGATGAGGAAGCACAGCAGGTGAAGTTGGCGCACTCGTGTTAGAATTGCAACTTAAGCATGAACTAAAATATACGTTAAAATTAAGCATTTTAAGGCAACTCAAGGTGTTTAATTATTTTTTTGCCAGGAGGTTTGTCCTGATGGGGTGGAGCCTGACGGAGAGAAGCACTGTCCTGCAGTGATAGTGGAGCAGGTGAATAGTGCCGATTTGGAGCAGTGTTATGCTGCGCAGGTGTTAGTCTATGACGATCAGAATACCTACCTGGTGCAGGATGTGGCTGAGGAACAAATTGTTGAGACTGAGTTGCAGGAGATGGCAGCAGGTGAGCAATAATTCCACAGTTTGTAGAGGACCGTATTTCCATGCAAGGAAAATGTTGTGTTATGCATCTGCTTGGAAGACCAATCTGAGGTAGTCCAAAGGTGGTTTTGCTTTTTGCACAAATTCTGAACAATAGACCCAAATTCTGAAATACCAAAAAAAAAAAATATATGATTGCATGGAGTTTGCATTTTCTTTTCGTATACCACTAAACATGAAGGTAATTTTAGATTAATTTCCAAATATGCCGATTGTTGTTGTTGTTTTAGGAGTCTAAGCTTTTCTTTTTTTTTCTTCAGTTTTCTTTTAAAGAGATAGTTCACCCAAAAATGAAAATTGTCATTAATTACTCACCCTCATGTCGTTCCACACCCGTAAGACCATTGTTTATCTTCAGAACACAAATTAAGATCTTTTTGATGAAATCTGAGAGCTTTCTGTCCCTCCATAGACAGCTACGCAACTGACACTTTGATGCCTCAAAAAGTTCATAAAGAGATCGTAAAACTAATCCATATGAATTGAGCGGTTTATTCCAAATTTTCTGAAGACACTTGATCAATTTATTTGATAAACAAATTGAATTTGGGCTTTTATTCATGTACAAACATTCATCAACTCACACATCAGTTGTGGTAAACGTAAGCACAAGAGGTTTGTTCTTGTGTCATTCAGGTTTGGTTGAGCTTCTGTTTATGTTCACTGATCAATGTTTATCTGTGAATAAAAATCTAGATTAGATTCAATCTGTTCATCATATAAAGCGATTGAGTCTCTTCAGAAAATTTGGACTAAGCCACTCAATTCATGAATTAGTTTTACGATCTCCTTCACAGTGGTAGTGGTTGCATTGCTGTCTATGGAGGGACAGAAAGCTCTCAGATTTCATCAAAATATCTTAATTTGTGTTCTGAAGATGAACAAAAGTCTTATGGGTTTGGAATGACATGAGGGTGAGTAATTAATGACAGAATTTTCATTTTTGGGTAAAATAATAACAGCAGGAACAGCTAAAGAGAGACATCTTGTGGCGGTTTTGTGGAAGTTATAAAAGACACAAATGAGAAAAACAAAAACAAAGCCTTTGCTTCACAAAGAATTTCTGTAGGAAAAAAATAAAAAGGATAAATAGATTATACAAATGTTAAGCTGGATGTGAACAATGATTTTATAATATTTTGTTGATTCTCTGTGCTCAGGGATACGAAATATACAATATTTTCGTTGCCCAGTTTAGTATTTACCTTTTTTTAAATGCAGTAGGGGAGCTTAGAAAGGCAGAGTAGTTTTTGAAACAGGAGACAGAGAGAGATAATTCGTACTTTATATAGTCAAGAAGTCTACAGCAGCTGGTATGACTACTCCGTTTCACAGTGTCTCTGAACGCCAGTTCGATTTACTCTGCAAAGCTAGTAAACAATAAAAATACATAACTCGTCTCAATAGTGTATCACGTGATTTTAGGTAATGAGCCCTGGGCTCCTGCTAAACTGAATGATGAAAAGCGCTTGACAACCAGGAAGTGAAGAGCTGTCGTTAACCCCTGCGCCAAGTTTAAGTAATATTAAATAATTTCTTGCTATTTTGTTTTAGCGACACTTTTGTGTTCGTAGACTAATATGTGGCGTTGGTGTTTGTGTGTATTTATTAGTGTGTGTTTAGAGTCGGTTGGAGTTATGATTTATTCTAGCGGATTGATGCTGGTTGTCAGAAACCAGGAAGTGCGTTTGTTTTCTTTTTGCGTCTTGGACACGTTATCTGATATATTGTTTATAACACGATTTCTGTTTAAAATGGGTTTGTGTTGAAGCATGGGGGTTAAAATGTTTTTATAGCAGCAGTTTAATATTTGTACGATCTGATTGTTTAACTCAGTTAACGGTGCTGTTCTTTATTGATGTGTTTCTAGATTAACGCAGACGATAATAAACAGTTTTGTTGCGGGATATTTTTAAAGGATAACGGGTGCGGTTATGCTTTTTGCTCATTACAAGCGGCTAGCAAGAAATCTGAATTGACAGCTTTTGTTTTTATGAGACTTGCTCGATTGTTACATAAAACGTAGGAAACGTGTGCTTTTATAAACAAATAACGTTTCGACACATTTTCTGTGGTGTTGATAATTATTTAAATACTTTCGCTGGGTGAAATATATCACATATGGTTAAATTCGCTTTTTGTTTTCGAAGTTTAGGGCGGAAGTGTATAGGCGTTGAGTGACAGGACGCCTGGCCATTCAGCGCTTAGCGCTGATTCGTCAGCTGCAATTTAGCCAATGAACACATCGAAATGCAAATATATTTTTCCTTTACCGCCAATTCTATGAGTTAAAGTACAGGAGAATATTTATGAACAAAAAATGCTCTTTTAATCAAAAGCAAGCTCAATTTGAGTTTTCTGTATCAGTTTTTGGTCCCGCAACATCTGTTTTCACATTAAAACCTTAAATTTGAAAAGGCTTTTGTATTGTTTAGAACATTGTAAATGATAGTATGTATGCCATTTGTTTGTTTTTATCAGAATCTGCTTGTTTTTTTATTGGCAAACTTGTAAAACAAAAAAACTTTTTTCCTCTTTCTTAGTGGAGGTCTCAGTGCATGATAAAACTATTGAGGCAGCCGAAGCTCTGCTCCACATGGATTCACCAGCCAGCTTGCAGGGGGATCGCAGTACAGGTATGTGATTTAAATGCATGTGCTTGTTTTAATTTGTAGTGTAGGCTGTTTGTACTGTCCTAACTTAAATTACTACTTAACAGATCTTTAAATTACTACTTAACAGATCTTTAAATCACATTTGTATGAAGAGTAACAATAACAATAGATCTCTCTCTCTCTCTCTCTCTCTCTCTCTCTCTCTCTCTCTCTCTCTCTCTCTCTGCAGAGGAGCTTTTATCTGAGATGGAGGTGGAAGTGAGAACTGAGGATATGGGACCTGTTGCCAAGGATATTGTTGTCCTGCAGGAGGCAGATATGCTGAAAAAGAAGAAGAGAGGTGAATCACAGTTCGCTATTACCCCTTTAAGACAATGAACTACAGAAACATTCGGAAATGTGTGCATGTTCTTGTATATTGCTGCATATTCTAGTACATTCTATTTGAAGTGCCCCTATGCATGAAGTGCACTTTGAGCTCAGTTTCTTAAATTCAATTGAAAACTGTCTAATTAGAAGAGATTCATTTGTTTTGTGTGATCTTCCCCAGCAGGACGAAAGCCCAGAACTCCACAAAATTGCTGTGAAGGTTCTCTGGATCTGGTCTATAAGAGGAAATCAAAAGACAGCAAGGGTGAGTGTTTCTGTTTATTTATTTATGCAAGAGAATCTTTTTTTTTTTTTCTGGTGCCACAATCTTAAGTCTGAATCTTGCAGGCTCAACTACTTACCTGTGGGAGTTCCTGTTGGACCTTCTGCAGGACAAGGAAACTTGTCCAAAATACATTAAGTGGACTCAGAAGGAGAAGGGCATATTCAAGCTTGTGGACTCCAAAGCGGTGTCTAAATTATGGGGCAGACATAAGAATAAACCTGACATGAACTATGAGACAATGGGGAGAGCACTCAGGTAATGTTTAATCAAGTTTATCAGTGAACAGATTTTTGGAAACTAGAAAATGTTCCAGCGGTCTTGATCAGTCGTCGTCTTCTTTTTTTTTTTCTTTTTTTTTTAAAGGTATTACTACCAACGGGGCATTTTATCAAAAGTGGAAGGCCAAAGACTTGTGTACCAGTTTAAGGAGATGCCCAAAGACATTGTTTTTATTGACGACGACAATATGGACGACAGCATAGACGAGGGAAAGAGAGAAACCCCAGCCGCATCCAATCGCAGCAATCCAAAAAGCAAAGGGACGCCAGTTTCTCCCTCTTCTGCTGTACCTAAAGTCATCAATCTATCCTCAGGACAAGATGCCTTTATGACCGTGCAACAGTCACCAGAAAACATAGCAACAGCCCCTGGGTATGGCATCAAAATATCTAAATGTTAACCTTTCAATTGCAAATAGAAGGGCTCTATGATTTATTTTTATTACTCAAGTTTCATTAAACCATTAAAATGGAATCCAGAAAAATTAAAACAAAAAACACAGACCTTGGTCATAGCTTACAGCTTACAACCATACATATCACAATGCTTTTTCTGTTGTTTGTTTCCAGGACAGTGAGGTTGGCCATGCAGGTTCCTGTTCTCATGACGACACAGGGTCAGAAAATCTCAACAGTAACTGTCAACTCGCCCTCCGTCCGGTCACCGATCCTCTCCATGCCCAACTCAGTCGCTGGGGGTAACAACGCAGGCAAAATGGTTCTTCAGGCCGTGCCAACGCTAGTGCCTGCTCAGGGGCAAAGCGGTGAAAGAATCACCTTACAGCTCATCACCCTTCCCACCATGCCCGGCAAACCCGGCACTCCCATCACTCTGAGCACGTTCTCCCCCCTCACCGTGCCTACCAGCAACACACAAGTCTTGAAGCTCGCCGTCCCCTCCAACATCACCACGTCCGCCTCCACAGCTCCTGCAACCGTGGTGACCTCGCAGCCAGCGGTGACCGTGGTGCCGAACGTACAGCCAGCAATGTCTTTACAGGATGTGACTATTATTAAGGTTGAATCTCCAGAGGTTTCCGTGGATCAGACAGTTAACAGTGCTGCAGAAAACACGCCGAGCACAAAGACAAACCCCACGACCACACAGAGCTGAGCAAACATCAAATGTCACTGCATTCACTCACAGGAACCGACATCAACACTTGTGACACAGATACAAATAAAATGAGTGACGTAAAGACTGGCTGACTTCTGTGAAACGGATGAAACCAGCACTACAGCTCAAGACGCTTGTTCACTTCCCTACACTATAACCACCATGTGTAGCCTCAAATCTGGTTTAGATTTTGAAAGGCCTTTTTTCTTTCTTTTTCTTCATATATTAATCTATTCAAATCACGCTTCGTTATAGACGACCATCTGTGCTGTGATGCTGTAGGAACGAACCTCACTTGGTGCTAAAGATTGAGAGCAAGTCACATGGGTGAAGAGAATCAGCCAAGATGCTCGTTTTGATCACCTGTTAATTTGGAGCATAAAAGAATCTGTGCATAGATGTACCTTTGCGGTAGTTAATGATAAATAAAACAAGCAGCCTTAGGTCAGCTTTTTCCTTCTAAGTCATTACTAAAAGTAATTGATTGTGCTTTGTGTACATATAATTTTTTTTTTAAATATATTTTGTACCAGGAAGTGTTTTTTTTTTTTTTTTACAGTTCAAAGGAAACTGTTTTCTGAAGGACATTCAAATAAGGACATTCAAATCTGTTTTTTTGTTTTCTGTTATTTCAGACTTTTAAAAATAATTTCCTTTCTGTGCATTTATCACTTTGTTTTCCACTGCTTTGTATTTTGCAGGTCATGTTTTGTTTTTCATGTGTACAAAAAAGGGAAAGAATGTCTGATACAGTATATTGAATATTCAATATATGAAGCATATATTTTGTTGTATTCTTACCCTAAAATGTATCCAAGTAGATTTAAATATAGAGAATTATGCAAACAGCTGGTTCAAATGTTCTTTTTCTTTCTTCAATGTGCAACAGGTGCTTTTGTTCATTAGTCCTCACATGGTTCCCACAGTCATGGAAAATCTGAAAATATTAGCGATTAATATAATATTATGTTCTTTAATATTAATATTATTGATATTTTAACTGTCCTCATAAATCTAAAACAACCATTGTGTTGCACTCAAACTATAAAAAATCAAATCATATAGTAATAATAATGATAATAAAAAGGTGTATATATATGTGTTTATATATATATATATATATATATATATATATATATATATATATATATAAAAAACATTTACACACAACATTATGACCACTGACAGGTGAAGTGAATAACACTGATTATCTCTTCATCACAGCACCTGTTAGTGGGTGGGATACAGTCAAACCAAAATTTATTCAGACACCTTGAACATTTAATTCATTAATACAGTTTATTCTCTATAGTTTAAAAAAAAATGGTAATAAAATATGACAAGATCTCAGAGTTAAGCTGTGTCAGAAAAAAAATCATCTTAGTTATGTCAGATAACACTTAAGCAAAACATGGTCAGGTCAAAGTGTCTGAATAATTTTTGGTTCCAAATTTTTTATCAATTTTGGTAGTCCACTATATGAAGAATTTTTGGGTATAATATGTCACAGTTCACTTTATTTTGCTATCCTCATTTACATAAATGAACTATAGTGTCCTGCACCCACTAGTAAAAATATATCACAAATATCTGAATAATTTTTGGTTTGACTGTTTATTAGGCAAGCAAGTGACCATTTTGTCCTCAAAGTTGATGTGTTAGAAGCAGGAGATATGGTCCGACAGATGAGCAACTGTAGCTCAAACTGCTCAAGAAGTTAATGCTGGTTCTGATAGAAAGGTGTCAGAATACACAGTGCATCACAGTTTGTTGCGTATGGGGCTGCATATCCACAGACCAGTCAGGGTGTCCATGCTGACCCCTGTCCACCGCTGAAAGCACCAACAGTGGGCACATGAGCATCAGAACTAGACCACGGAGCAATGGAAGAAGGTGGCCTGGTCTGATGAATCACGTTTTCTTTTACATCATGTGGATGGCCGGGTGTGCGTGCGTCGCTTACCTGAGGAACGCATAGCACCAGGATGCATTATGGGAAGAAGGCAAGCCGGCAGAGGCAGTGTGATACTTTGGGCAATGTCCTGCTGGGAAATCTTGGGTCCTGCCATCGACGTGGATGATACTGTACCACCTACCTAAGCATTGTTGCTTAGGTACACCCTTTCATGAAAATGGCACAACAACAACTTGGAGGTGATGACTTGGCCTCCAAATTTCCCAGATCTCAATCCAATTGAGTTGTGTGCTGAACAAACAAGTCCAATCCATGGAGGCCCCACCTCGCAACTTATAGGACTTAAAGGATCTGCTGCTAACATCTTGGTGCCA
Source organism: Megalobrama amblycephala (assembly GCF_018812025.1). Lineage (NCBI taxonomy): Eukaryota > Metazoa > Chordata > Actinopteri > Cypriniformes > Xenocyprididae > Megalobrama > Megalobrama amblycephala. Next base: position 17,708,702 of record NC_063066.1, on the reverse strand, counting down.
GATACCACAGCACACCTTCAGAGGTCTAGTGGAGTCCATGCCTCGACGTGTCAGGGCTGTTTTGGCAGCAAAAGCGGGACCAACACAATATTAGGAATGTGCTCCTAATGTTATGCCTGATCGGTGTATATATTACTGTTCAGAAATCACAATGACATGGAAAAAGGATGGAATTTCATTGGTCAAAGTGTAGGCATGAGTCAGTTATGAAACCATGGTACATAACCAAAAAAATCTGAACTAACTTTACCTAAATAAACAGTATGATATTAGATTATCTACTGTAGAGACTTTAGTCTGTGGCATGAACTAGGATTACTGGAGAGCACATTACTATGTTGGCAACTTTGAACAAATCCTTGCGCCTTATTTCCGCTAATTGGCTCATAGGGATTCGGGCCAAAATACACTAGGTTGGCTTTGAAGGATGACAATCTTTGCATCTGGATCATAAAAGATTTCATCTATGCAAAGACAGATCTAAAAGGCAGCAGGAAGTAGTTGTAGAAGTAGTTACAATGTTTATGTAATATTGAACTGACCCAAAAAGCTCGTATATAATGTGAAAATCAGTAACAATCTGCTGAGCAGGTAAGTAGCTTATATGCTGCTGATGTTTTAATTTGTGAAAAGTGTTAAAAATAATGTTACAAAAGTTTTGCAACACTGACATTAGACATAGCGATTATTTATATCAGATATGGTAGAATAATTAACATGAACTTGACTACAATTTGAATAAAAGTGTCGTTTTTCATTCTGCCAAGAGCCGCCCATAGGACATATAGATCAGGAGCACTGATCTAGATTTCACAAACTAGTTCAGTTTTGCTTGTCATTAAAGAATGAGACCACACAACTTAAGTACACTGTTACAGTATGTTTTATATTATTGGTCAGTGGCAAACATATTGATGATTACAGTGCTACTAAAAGAAAAAAAATACAGTCAATATAAATATAAACATCCTTTTACTTCTGGAACCTTTAAATTGAGAATGTGCGTCTTCCTGAGATCATCCTTTAGCACTTAATAAGTTACAGTATATTGCACAACCTCTGTATAACAAACAATAAGAGCGTGATAATGATCTCCCTCAAGGAAAATAATAAGCATAGAGGTGCATTAAGACCTACTTGAGCAGGTAAAAATAAAGTTTATGTTAATAAGATAATTTACATTCTGAGCATTAATACAAATAATGCATTCTCACATTCAGACATACACGCACACATATGCTCTAAGAATGATTTAGCTGCTCTGAATCCCTATAGGAGAGCACCAATGATTGACAGCTACATGAGCCTATGAGGCTGCTGACTGAAGCTAAGATCACACACCAGTGACAGATGATCAGAGGGGTAATTGTATGAGGGAAGCCGGTCCGGCCCGATCTGCTCTTCACTCGGTATCCTCAGCACAGCGTCCACCTGGAACGCTCTTTCCGAGTACCAAATATAGTCCAACGTGGAGCAGCTCTCTCCGCTGGGCCGGATTTTCCAGCTGGTGTAGGGCGGCTCCGTAGTCCCGTCCTCACTCAGACACTTGTAAGCACTGTCTAACCCCAGCGGAGAAGTCATAAAGCGCCTGTACACTTCCTCACTGGGCTCCGCGTTGAAATCCCCACATACCACCAACGGAATACCCTCTTCACCGTCCCCAACTCTAGTCTGGTTTTCCTGATCCATCTCTGGGTACGACTGTGTGGTTATATCACGGAGCTGCTGGAGAAGATGAGCCCCCTGTGCGCTACGAAACGCCTCCCAGCCGCTTCGCGCTTTCAGGTGCGTTACTGCCACGCAGAAGACTCGACCTGTGAGTCTGCAGCGAAGCGTAGCCACGATAGCCACCTGGTTGGTTTTGAGCATCATGGCAGAGAGTCTGAGGTGAGTGGTGTGGAGCAGCTGGAAGCGACGGCGGTTAAAGAACAGAGCGCATCCGTCGGGGCCATTGTTATTGTGAACGTCCAGGCAGGGGGAGCAAGGCTTGGGGCAGAAGCTGCTCTGGTAGCCCAAGCTGGCGAGCACAGGCTGGAAAGTGTCGAAGTAGTGGTCCACCTCCTGCAGGCACAGCACATCTGGCCTGTAGGTAAGGATCTCTTCCAGTATGAGATACTTCCTCTCAGACCAGTTCAAAGCCTCCATCGGACAGCGCACAAAACTGTCCTTTCCTTCACCCAGAGCTACAGATTCACAAGAAAAATAAAGAAGGTTTATGTCACATTTTGAGCATCATATGCTAGCATTGCAGTTAAAGGTGAAGTATGTTCAGTCCTAGATTAATATAAAGATTAAAGGGATAGTTGACTCAAAAATGAAAATAACCCTAAAATGTACTCACCCTCAAGCCATCCTAGTTGTATATGACTTTCTTCTTTCAGCCAAACACAATCAGAGGTATATTAAAAATATCCTCGCTCGTCCAAGCTTTATAATGCGAGTGACTGAACGATGGGTTTTTGAAGTCCAAAAAATTCATCCATCTATCATAAACGTACTCCATTCAGCTCCGGGGGGTTAATAAAGGCCTTCTGAAGTAAAATAACGGGCTTCTGGTGTGACAGCCATACGCAATCGACTTGCGTCTAAAAAGTGTTAACTTCCACGACGTAGTACACAATGCCATGACATTCTACGCTATGTCCCACATTATAACGCATAGAACGTCATGTCATTGTGTACTAAGTCGCGGAAGTTTTTTGGACATAAATCGAATGCGTATGGCTGTCGTGCCGGAAGCTTGTTGTTTCACTTTATAAAGTTTAAATAAGGATATTTGTCTTACACAAACACATCGATTCGCTTCAGCAGGCCTTTATTAACACTTTTTTGGACTTCAAAAACTCATTCTCCATTCACTCCCATTATAAAGCTTGGACGAGCCAGGATATTTTTTAATATAACTCTGATTATGTTTGGCTGAAAGAAGAAAGCCATATACACCTAGGATGGCTTGAGGGTGAGTAAATTATGGGGTAATTTTCATTTTTGAGTGAACAAACCCTTTAAGCAAGGGGTTTTTAAACTGGGGACCACAAGAGGGTGCTAAGGTCTCCTCAGGAATTTTGAAAAAAAAATAATAATATAAAATAAATGATTTTTGGCTGACAAAGACAACTTCAGATATTAAAAATGCTTAAAGCAATAATTTTAAAATAATTACAGAAATTGACTTTGTTACATGCTTTACAACACTGGGCAGTAGTTAGAGATTTATTATTTTATTGCATGTATGTATGCATGTACATTACCATTGGCATTTTCAGTTCATATTTAAATAATTTACTTTAGTACAGTGACAATATAACATTATATTATTTAACTTAAAAATCTGTTTAATTTTCTTACACAGTGTAAATGGGTCTTTAATGCAAATATATAGCTGCCTTTATATTAAAAGTGTAAAATCTCTTTAAGTTACCTCCTATGAATCATCTATGAATCAAATACGTGATAAAAGCTGACAGACTCTGTACCTTGCGCTAAGATGTTCCACTGCATGATGCGCAGCGGTGCGTTCTGCAGCGAACAGGGTCTGGTCATAACAAAGTCTCTGTGCAGTCGAGGGGGGCGGTTCCTCAAAACCTCCTCGCATTCACGCAACAGTGCGTCTGGGTCAGCCTGTTCATACTCGTATTCGTCAGGATCCACATGTGGGTCTGCCAATGCAGCGCTGCTCAAAGTCTGCGCCAGAGTACTGAAGAGTCTACTGCTGCTGCTACTGCCCATCTGACACACTGCAGACACACACACATCAAACAACACATGTTACACACACTCTGGCATCATTGTAGAGTAGTTTTTGTAAAACTATACAAATAGGTATATTATAGGTGCTTTAATTTTATTTTATTTTTTTATTTTTTTGCAGTTCACTTTAATAGTTCTACAAATATTGCACATAAAATCAAAAAACATGAGGACATAAAGCTGCATAAAAAATACATATGCAAAATAGTTGTTAATAGTTTTAGATTACTAGCATGTTTCAATGCAGAAACTGGCGTTACTCACTTTTACACATTATGTGAAAGAAGACACTCAAACCAAACAGCAGCCAACGAAGATATAAATAGTAGCGGTGCAGTACACTATGTATGACAATATAAACAGTAGTATGATGACAGCACATGGTAGCTATTTAAAGTGCAGATAAATTAGGCCTAAGATCTGTCTGATGTTGTTCATTATGTGTATTACTTGAGTTTGTCTTTATAAAATATGCAAACTTCATACACCTAGAGACTGAACAAAACTGGATTATTTGGTTATTTGATACCTCACAGTGTATTGTTCAAATGTGGAAAAGCACTTTAAAATCATTGATAAGTTCACATGATTGTGTGGTTGATTCTTCTGGGAAAAAGAGAGATGTCTGTGATGCCTCAGCATCTGTCTGGGCTTGTTTTGAGTCTTCAAAAGAGGTTTAACTAAATATGAATGCACCTATTAACATTCTTGCATGGGTTTGAGTGTGTTTGTTGGCTTGTATACTATCTTCCCTGTTGAAAAAACAGCATATGCTGGTTGGGTATGTTTTTAAGCATGGCATGAGCTGGTTTATGCTGGTCCTTATTTGGTCATGAGCTGGTTTAAGCTGGTCCTGAGCTGAAGCTATTTGCTTAGGACCAACTCTTGACCATCTTAAACCAGCTCATGACCAACTAAGGACCAGCATAAACCAGCTCAAACCAGCTGCCAAGATTCAAAACATACCCAACCAGCATATGCTGTTTTTTCAACAGGGAATGTATAGACAATATTTCATTAACCTCATTAGTAACTCAAACCTCAATGGAAACAAAGACTTTGGATGCTAGTTACAGATAGTTCTGTAAATTATTCATCTTATTAATAGACAATGGGTTAAATGCAGCCGTGGAAACTTCTGTCTACTGTCTGTCATGACAACTCAGCAACTCAAGATAAACAATTTCTATCTAGCAGACAATAAAAACTAAAAAAAACTAAAAAACTAAATAAATAAATAAATATATATATATAAAATATTTGAGGATGGACTCTTTTCTTAGACCAGTAAACAACCACTTGGCAATGACCCTGAATACTCTAACAACTAGACAGCCACATGCTAAACCCCTCAGACCACATTAGCAACAGTACAGGAGTGTCTTGGTAACCACCAAAAACACTGTAGAATCAGTAGCAAGTTTTGCATGACTAAGCAGCACACATTTTCATCATCTTAATCTAACATTTACACTACCATTCAAAAGTTTTTTGTTTTTAAAGAAATTGATACTTTTATTAATCAAGGATGCAATAAATTGATCAAAAGTGACAGTAAAGACATTTATAATGTTACAAAAAATGTATTTAAAATAAATGCTGTTCTTTTGAATGTTCTTTTCATCAAAGAATCTGAAAAAAGATATCAAGATTTCCTTAAAAAATAATGTTTCAACACTGATGATGTTTCATGAACATATTAGATTATTAGAATGATTTCTGAAGGATCATGTGACACTGAAGACTGGAGTAATGATGCTGAAAATTTAGTTTTGCCATCACAGGAATAAATATATATATTGAAATATTTTAAAATAGAAAACAGTTATTTTAAATTGTAACACAATTTCGCAATATTACGGTTTTACTGTATTTTTTATCAAATGCAGACTTGGTGAGCATGAGATGTTTTTCATAAACATTAAAATGCATTACTGACCCCAAACATATGAACGTTAGTGTACATTAAATGTATATTTAAACTAAACACAATATTGTAGAAGTAATTCTGTTCATTTAAATATGATCTTACACTCATCTGATTCCATCCTGTTGATGATCTGTCTTCTTTACCTCCACAAGAAAAATACCAGCAATTTTCAGTGTCTCTCCATTTATATTCATGTGGTTGCTTATGTCTTCGTCATATTGGTAAAGCATAATCTTGGTATTATTTATATGTGACAAGTAAAGATTTTCCATTTATTAATGGATTAGTCAAGTACTGAATACTCAGGGCTGTTCATGGCTAAGGTTGGTCATTGCTTAGTAATCGTTTAAAACACATGGCACCCATTCCAATTAAATCAACCCATTCAATTTTAAATTTGTGGGTCACGTGCATCTCTTTTATCAGGATCAAATTTAAACTCATCATCTATAGACACATCCACTGTAACTAAATCAATGACTATTCAGGGTCTAAGGTCTGTCACTTTCTCATACATTTAGGTCTTATATTTTTCCGAAACACCTAGAAATGTGCATTTCATTTAAAACTACCTCTTAATATTTCCTTTTCCACTGAATGTCTCCGATGCAGGTGAACTAAAGGCACAATCTTCTTCTCTTTGGCTTTGAGGGAGTCCAGGACTAATCCAATGACGATCCAGTATCCGATCAGTGGGTCAGTGTATGATACAAGTTGACAGAGAAAAAACCAGCATCCACCCTTTGAGCTCTTTTGCTTTCGTATGCGAAGATTCTGGGGGCTGCGGATGTAACAGTGTGTGTATCTGCGTGTATGTTCCTACACAAAGGCGTTCCTGAATGAACTAGTGTGTGTGTGCTTCCCCTACCATTCATTCTGAACAATGACTCATTTGAAAATCACGAGAGGGACCCGATGCATGCCTGCGCATACATGCACACATGGTCATGCACGTGGGTGAAGAGAACAGTTCAGGCCTAATTTAATCTACGGATTGAGAAAGACACTGTGGCCCATTTGTCTGGAATGTATAAATAGTTTGTCATTAGTTTTTCACTAACATTTTACGATAATGTTCAATTCATTAACATTAGAGCTTTTTTAGGTATCATGAACTAGAAATGAAAAACATTTTACAGCATTTATTAATCTTAAATTGATCAAGAGTGACAATAAAGACTTTTATATTGTCACAAACATTTCTGTTTCAAATAAATGCAGTTTTTTTTGAGCTTTCATTCATCAAAAAAAAAAAAAAAGCAGTTTCCACAAAAATATTAAGCAGCACAACTGTTATCAACATAATAATATTAATAATAAATGTTTCTTGAGCACCTAATCAGCATATTAGAATGATTTCTAAAGGATCATGTGACAATGAAGACTGGAGTAATGATCACAGAAATAAATGACATTATAAAATATATTAAAGTCTAATATATATATATATATATATATATATATATATATATATATATATATATATATATATATAAAAATGTAGCCTTGTGAGCATAAGAGATTTTTCAATAACATAAAAAATAATATTAATTATTTTATTATGAAAAATCACAATGTAACAATTAATAGTATATTTATAAATTAAAATTAACCTAGATTAATAAATGCTGGAAAAAATGTTAATTTTTTTATCTTAAATTTACTTTATTAAAAACTAATGAACTTTACTGTAAAAGTAAAAAAAAAAGTCAATCTATCAGCTAAAACAGAGAAAAAAATATAGGTATAGTTGATAGTTTGAAGCACAGGAAGAGATTATAAACCCTCATTACACAACTGATGCACATTCTACATATCGATGAGCTCTTTCCCCAAGCTCTGACATTTACCACTTCAATTTGACTCATTATGTAAGATCATGAAGTGATCATGAAGCCTGCTGCATAGTGAGTCGTGACCTGTATGTGCACTTTGATGCACATTAGGTTGGACTACTGCATGTGAATATAGATCTATATGTGAAGACGATGATGCACAGCACACCAACTATATCCAAAAAACTATGATATCTAGTACAGTCATGAAACTCTAGAGGGCGCAGGCTGATAGGTAATTTACATGCAGTCTGCAAATAATCATATCATTACCGCATGACACAAGCTGATTGGCCTCTGCTGATCCTACAGCCAATGAATTTGATTGCTCAACATTTAATCTTATATTTAATCTTAGGCTGCATCCGAAAATGTAGGCAGCTGACTTGTTGCCTCGCTGCCCTATCTGGCAATGACTTTGCAGGCAGCATTTGCGCACAAAGTTACCTCAAAAAACTGATTTTGGACAGACTTCTGAGGCAGAGTAACGGTTTAATGATCAACAGCAAAATAGCGCGTGCTTTGGTGATAACTAAGCAAAAATGTAAGTACTACAATAGTAATTTCTCGCTAGAAATACATCAAAAGTGAAAAACAATGGTCAAAAATGTACATTTATACACAAACTGACCACCAACCGCAACTTTTAGACAGCATCCTTATTTTTTAGCTCAACTGTCACAGAATGGAAAGCACAGGGTTGTGGGATATGAAAGGCAGCGAAGGGTACATCCATGTTGCCTTCAAAAATCTATCAGATGAAGGTATCGCAGGAGACAGGAAGTAAGGCTAACTTTGGATTCGGATGTGCCTTGATGCCTTTCTACCTTGGAATGCATCATCCAAAGGCAGCATTTTTCAGTTTTCGGATGCAGCCTTAGTCTGGTTCATTGTTTGCTGTAAGCTACTCTTACAGCTCAATATCAGAGTTCCTCTGAAACCCTCCACCTCCCCCAGCTCCACCTGCCTAGATCTGCTACAGGATCTATGCATGTCCATTTATGCAGCAGCAGCATATCTTACATGCTCACAGCAGCGTGTCTGCATATCTATTAGCAGTAGCAAGTCCATTCTTGCTCTGCAGAAGCAGCAGCAATAATCAACAGGAAGATCTAGTCTGCCAAGACCAAACACATTAACATTGCCATATTCAATAACATGCTAAAACTATTATTGAAATGACATTTAATGAGACCAGGGCTGTAATTAACATAGGCATTGAGGGGGACAATCATCATGGATTTTTCAGTGGCTAATTTTTTACATTTTACTTTTGGGCCATGCCAATATTGAATACTTGCTTTGCCTTGGATACTATGGTATATATATTTGCAGGCATTTTCGTCAGTGCTTACAATGTCTCTGGGGAAAAATACCATTATAAATCTGAATTTTATAATGATTAAAATACTATAGTCCCTCACTGTTAATACCCCAGCAATTACTGGAGATGTTTGACTTGCTTATTCAGTTAAAATTACATAACATCACGGTTCCCAGTCCTGATCCAGGTCAAATCCCTTACACAAGAGCAGTCCTGCAGGGGCCTTTGTTCACATGGAGCTGGAATCACTTATCTGTTTGCTGGTTAACAACAACTTTTGGTTTAAAGTATCATGTGCTTATCACCTCCCATTTTTTCATAATTTAATCACAGACACATCTATTCACATTGTGTCCTTAATGCTACAAAGAAACTGCACAAATGATGCAGAGTTTGATAAATGTATGTAACACAAGTCAAGAGAGCATATCTCACTCAGTTGGTAAGGAAAAACTCTGTTCACGATGAGGATTGAACCCTTAGGGGCTGTTTAGGCTGTACTGTTCACTGACCTTTAGCTGGACTATCAAGTTACCTTCACTGTCAGAAAAAAAAAGGTACGGTGCTTGTCACTGGGGCAGTACCCTAAGGTACAAAGCTAAAAAGGTACTAATATGTCATTTTAAAGTACTAATATGTACCTTTAAGGTACTAATATGCACCATTTAGGGGTAAGTAAGGTACAAAGATGTACCTTTTCATTTTTGTACCTTATGGTACTGCCCCAGTGACAAGCACCGTACCTTTTTTTCTGACAGTGTGAATGCACACTATGTATGCACACTAGTATAAAACAACAAACTCAACAAACAATGTTAAAAAAACTAAATATAATACTATTATAACAAAATTATATCTCAAATTGTCTTAAAAACTGTATAAAAATCTAAAGCCACTTTAGCAGTGTTGTTATCGTTACCTGAAAATATTAAAAATAATTTTTGGTAACTAAAATAAAGCTAAAATAAAATATAAATATTAGATAAAAAAATAAAATGAAATTAAATAAAACAAACTTGAACTTAATGAACTTCAGTGGAAACTAGAAATGTTTAAGTTATACTAAAATTACAAAAAAAATAAAGCTAAATTACAACTGTTAATAAAAACCTGCACTGCTCTTCAGTGACAGATTTGTTAGAGAATTAAAAAGCACTATAATTTAACAAATGCATCTGAATAAAGATTATAAAATGCCTTTATAAAAATCAAATCAAATCAAAACACAATCTTATCAATCAAAACTGTTATTAGGGATTTGGATTTGTGAGCTGCAGTATGTTTCCACACCTCACAGGGTGTATGAGACAAGTCATCACTCTCCTACTTAATGTACATGAGTCATTTGTTATATCATGAGGGCCACGCTGAAATTATCACAAATAAATTTAGGCGTGTGTCTCCTAAATTCTCCTCAGTACTCGCACACTACATCACAAGAAACCCTAAAAACTGAATTTACTGTCTCAAACCTGTAATTTATCTTTCTAGACAGCATTTTGTGCGTCATATGAGCATTATATTACAGACAACGAAAGTCTCATAAGGCAAAGGATAATGTGATGAAATCTTAAATTAAATTACCTTGTAAAGAACCGAGAAGAACGGGTGATGAGTTGGACCTGGTTGGAGGAGGATGAACACCCCTGGAGAGTCGTGAAGTCGGAGGGCTGCTTATCTTCAGCGGACCGGGTTTCTTTGCATGTGTCCCCAGTGATGACAGACAGACTGCGGCCAAGTCTCGATGAAGTAGCGTTGAACAGCGCCGGGCAGGATGCATTATTCTTAGGTTGACAGTCCCTCGAACCGCGGTTTAAACTGGTTCACTTAAGCAAATTATGGCTTTAAGTTTAGCTAAGGAAGAAATAAGTTTACTAACATTTATAACACTTGTTTCGTTGTCTTTTCGCTGTATGGAAAAATTGCCGGTAGAAGTTTCATCATATTCCAGGGTGACACGTGAACTATATTTTGATAGGGGAGTTTAGTAGATTGAGTCTTCATGTAGCTACTAATAAAATCACGTAATGTATTAAGTTATTCTCTATATTAAATATTAATGGTACGTTTATGAGTTCAACATTTTAAACAAATCCAAAACGCGTAAGATACAAAATAGCAACATGTTGTAACGCGACATTCACCTGCATTATAATGAATGGTTTAGCCCTACTGTCAAAGGACACCCCGTGCTTTTTCTGAAGTAAAAGCCGGACAATGGGAGGGGCTTGGAGCTACTCCCGCCAATCAGCGTCGAAAGAGCTGAGACGTAAGGATATTTCGTCATCATTGACGTACATTGTACGGTTTTCCTCCAAGACCGCACGCACATTCCATTCCATATTTGATTACTTGATTTTCTTGTCATAGCAAGAATTACCCGGTAGGAAGAATTACTCGAAGCCAACTTCTTAGACACAACAATGGCTGAACATATTACAGCTTTAATAAAACGAAAGGCTGTTCTGTTAAAATATGTAACGTTATATCTAAAATTCGTGTGTACAGATTTAATTGTTGTGGGAAATGAGGGACAGATTGCTGCATGATACAAATAACCCATAAGTATAATGTTTTTACTTATCCTTTAAAGGGTTAGTTCACCCAAAAATGAAAATTCTGTCATTTATTACTTACCCTCATTCCGTTCCACACTCGTAAGACCTTCGTTAATCTTTGGAACACAAATTAAGATATTGTAGTTGAAATCTGATGGCTCCGTGAGGCCTCCATAGGAAGCAATGACACTTCCTCTCTCAAGATCCATTAATGTACTAAAAACATATTTAAATCAGTTCATGTGAGTACAGTGGTTCAATATTAATATTATAAAGCGACAAGAATATTTTTGGTGTGGCAAAAAAACAAAATAACGACTTATTTAGTGATGGCCGATTTCAAAACACTGCTTCAGAAAGCATCGGAACATAAATGAATCAGTGTATCGAATCATGAATCGGATCGCAGGTCAAACCCGCCAAACTGCTGAAATCACGTGACTTTGGCTCTCCGAACAGCAGATTCGATACACTGATTAATTTATGCTCCGAATCTTCCTGAAGCAGTGTTTTGAAATCGGCCATCACTAAATAAGTCGTTATTTTGTTTTTTTTGGTGCACCAAAATATTCTCGTTGCTTCATAATATTAATATTGAACAACTGTAGGCCTACTCACATGAACTGATTTAAATATGTTTTTAGTACATTAATGGATCTTGAGAGAGGAAATGTCATTGCTCCCTATGGAGGCCTCACTGAGCCATCGGATTTCAACTAAAATATCTTAATTTGTGTTCAGAAGATTAACGAAGGTCTTACGGGTGTGGAATGGCATGAGAGTGAGTAATAAATGACAGAATTTTCATTTTTGGGTGAACTAACTCTTTAATGATCACCCGAGTGACTGTAGGCTCAGTTGCTGCAATGTTTATGTCAGCAGAGGTTTTGCTCATGAACCTAGTAGCCTATTGATTAAATAATGACAGCAGAATGGTTGGTTGCTATTTTCAGACAAAATAACATTTCAAAAGGAGGGTTTCTCAAATCTCCAGCGTGTTCCAATAAGGCAAGGTCATACTAAACCTTTGAACCATAGTGGAATACATGATTAGAGGTGAGTAGTAAATAAACAATAGAAAGTAAAATACAATCATTAACAGGACCAGCTTTTAGAAGATCAAAGGTCATGTGTGCCTAACATCATAGATTACAACGTGGCTAAAAGTCCCCTGAGGTAAAAGGTTGTTTTGATTTTTAGGGGCCTAAGATTAGGGTCAAGGTTGTAAAATACTAAAGAAAATGGCTTTCCATAATACAAAGGAATAGATTTAGGTCTTTACAGCTCATGTTTGTTAATACTTAATCATTAATTAGTCTTTGTCCCTCATTTTGCTCTAATACTGATGTGGTGGATCTGTAAACACTGGATTATTCAGGGCCATTTTATAAAATGTATATGAGACAAATAGTTTTTTTAAATCAGGATGATCCAGAAGTGGTCGTTATGTTCGCCTCATTTGCAGCCACCTGATCAGCAAAAATGAGAAATCCTGTGAAAAGACTGTCAGTCCAGAATGGATCAAAAAACAGTCCATTTTGTTCTGAATAGAAGATCTGAAGCCAGACCTGATCTCCTTTTTGCAGTCTGAGTATTGTTGATCCTGAGGCCACGTCGTAGTTTCCTGTGTTAGCGTCAAATGTTCTGATCTTGTACTGGCCATTGTGAACAAGCCCAATTGCCAGGTGTTTGTTAGCCAAAGTGATGTCATATGTGAAGTAATACACACCAGGAATCGCACAGTTAAACTTGCCACTGGTGACATTGTAATGGCCACCCTCGTTCATTAATATCCGGTTAAAGCGAATGGGTGTGCGTTCCTTGGGATAGCTCTTGGTTACCGCTACTGAGAAAGCAGATCGTGCCTCTGTTCCACAGTCACAGCCCCCGAGGGCACCAGTTTCCCCCATATCTCCCACCTCTCCTTTAATCCCAGCAACTCCAGACACACCAGGTGCCCCACGTACCCCTTTTAGGCCCCTTGGCCCTGCCTTCCCAACAAGTCCTGGGCGTCCTTGTTGTCCATATTTTCCAGGGTTCCCAGGACGACCCTGTTCACCTGACATTTGAGAATAAATATTCACAAATCTTTTATCACCTAATCTGAAACAACACCCATTTGATCTTCATTTTTTTTAATCCAAATGTGATTTCATATTTATACTTAAATATGTTTTTAAAGTGACCTTGAGCTACAGATACTATAGATAAAATTAATATAAATAAAAAATAATATAAGAAAGGACAAAAGAAAGGACACACTATCGAATTCTATGGTTTTATGTAACAGGACTTAATAAAAAATCCTCTGGTCCTTGGCAGGTCTTAAAATGAGGTAAATACAACCTCAGATGAACATAAACACGTGACATATTACACCATGTCATTATTTATTTAACAAAAATTAGGCCAAATTGGAAAAGCTATGGGTGACAAACTAAGTACACCCTTACTGCTTCCATAGGTATTAAGAGGGTACGTAGCAGTCAAATGCTGCTAATCAAATGTCCTTGATTGATTGATCATCAGCAAGTGTGATCAACTCTATAAAAGCAGAAGTTTTGGCAGTTTGCTCCTCTTGAGCCTTCAAGTGTGTGTTAACACAATGTCAAAGAGGAAAGACATCAGCAATGATCTTAGAGAAGCAATTATTGCTGCCATCAATCTGAGATGGGTGTACAGCCATTTCCAAACAATTTGAAGTCCATTACAGTTAGGACGATTATTCATAAGTGGAAGACATTCAAAACAGTTGCCAATCTTCCCAGGAGTGGACAACCCTGCAAATTTACCCCAAGGTCAGACAGTAGAACGCTCAAAGAAATCACAAAAAACCCAAGAACTACACCTCAGACTCCGTTAACATGTTAAATGTTAAAGTTCATGACAGTACAGTTAGAAAAAGACAGGACAAGTATGGAATGTTTGGAAGGGTTGCCAGGAGAAAGCCTCTTCTCTCTAAAAATAACATGGCAGCTAGGCTTAGGTTTGCCAAGTTGCAAATGAACAAACTATAAGATTTGTGGAACAAAGTCCTTTGGACAGAAAAGACCAAAATGGAGATGTTTGGCCATAATGCAGAGCGCATTGGCGAAAACTAAACAGCATATCAGCACAAACATCTCATACCAACTGTCCATCACGCTGGTGGAGGGTTGATGATTTGGGATTGTTTTGCAGCCACATGACCTGGGCACCTTGCAGTCATTGAGTCGACCATGAACTCCTCTGTATACCGAAGTATTCAAATGTGAGGCCATCTGTCTGACAGCTAAAGCTTGGCCAATATTGGGTCATGCAACAGGACAATGATCCCAAGAACATCAGCAAATCTACAACAGAACGGCTGAAAAAGAAAAGAATCAAGGTGTTTCAGTGGTCCAGTCAAAATCCAGACCTCAACCCAACTGAAATTCTGTGGCAGGACCTTAGGAGAGCTGTGAATAAACAAATGCCCACAAACCTCAAAGAAATTAAGAAATGTTGTAAAGAATAGTGGGCCAAAATTCCTCCAGAACGATGCAAGAGACTGATACTGTTGTACAAAAAATTATTCCTTCTACTTATTTCTGCTAAAAGTGGCTCTACATGCAATTGAATCATAGGGTGTACTTAGTTTATCAGCCATGGCTTTTCCATTTTGGCTTTATTTTTGTTAAATAAATAATGACACAGTGTGATATGTAATGTGTTGGTGTTCATTTGAGGTTGTATTTTCCTAATTTTAAGACCTGCCAAAGACCAGATGATTTTTATTATGTTCCGATACATAAAACCATAATTCTACAGGGTTTCCTTTCTTTTTCACATGACTGTGTATCAGATAAAAATAAAACAATAATGTAATTTTACCTTTTATAGATATAAAATGTTTGAGTACTTTTTAGGTTTTTATTTGAATATTTTTTACATTTAAAGCAACAGATATTCTCATAGACATACCTTTCTCACCCTTCTCTCCCCTGTCACCATCCTTGCCATCCTGGCCATCAACACCTGGCATCCCCATCTTGCCTACACTACCGCTGGGACCTGCTGTACCTGGACTCCCTGGAGGACCCTGAGGGCCTGGCAAACTGCAACTAAGCTGAGATGAATGGATGGTGAAGTTGCGTCCCTTCTTGGATGAGTCTACAGTCAGCACAGAGAACAGAGACAGCAGGCAAACAGCCAGCGGTAACTGATGCATGATGCAGCTGTGCCTGCAAACAGAGCAGATGGGGCCAGATTTGTGTTCTGGGGAATTTCCATGGATTTCCTGTATATACATATACAGAGTTGTGCACAGAAACAAGCACCATAAATCACATTATATACATGCAGGTTGTAACGTGAGTTATTAGTAAACATTTAGGTTTTAATTAGGTAGTAAATATAAGTAACTGACCAAAGAACACAATTTAACATCACATTTAAAGCATGCATTGGAAAAAAGCCTCACCAGAGGATTGAGATTTGCGTTGCAATGCAAAGAAAAGGTCCAGCTGCCCTTCTGGCCAAATCAAAAATATAGAATATAAACAAGGCTTGTGAAACGATTGTATCTTACATGTCCTCCACACAACTTTGTAAGCATCCACCCAGTTTTAGCACAGACATGCTCTGCCAGATAGTTCATCAATGATGTAATTCAACAAACTGTGGGAGGGGATTCATTTGAAAACTTATCACTCTTATACTTTACTTCTTCATCCCACAAAACAATGAAAAATGGCTTTAGCTACAAAAAAACAACTGTGTAGAGTGTGCCTTTTTACATCAAATACTCAGAACACTTCTATTTGCAAAAGAAATTTGGCATGGATTGCATGTTGAATAAACAAAAGCATAACAAAACCAAACATAGCCATGTTTAGGTTTAAATATAAATGTTTAATGTCAACTACTGCTCGGGTTATTTTTATTATGATTCCATTTAAATACCTTGGAAAGGGAAAATGGAACATATTTTGTTAAATGAAAATGGATGATTCACCAAACATAACCCACTTGTAATTTATTGGGCTCTTTATAATTAAGTGACTAATAAAACACAGTTTATGTACTTTCAAAATGAAAACCACACATATTATTAGGAAAACATTGAGAAAGAAAAAAAAAATCTGGTTTACTACTTGCCCAAAAACAAAGTACACAACACGGATTTATACAAAGCGAAAAGATTTGCAAAACTGAAACTGCTGGTTTTAACAAACTGTCATGTGCTACTAAAATAGGACTTTTCTCACGAATAGTTTAAAAACAAACAAACATTGTGTAACACTGATTCAGCAATATCAGATTTTACAATAACTATGACATTTCTGTGGTTGGTGAAAAAAGACATTTATGTTTTCATTCACTGCCCCAGGAAAGAGGCCATGGGGTCATCGGCTCGGTAACGTTTCATGCGGAAGGCTTCCATCTCCTCCTCTGTGGGTTCACGGACTTCCATTAGGCTGTTGTATGGCCGCTTCCTTTCATCAACCTGCATCAGTTCAGCCACCTGTTTCAGCCTCTGCTCCTCCGCATTCAATGCCTGCAAAAAAAAGACATTATTTTCCTTTACAATAGGCTTCGTAGAGCACAGATGCATCTAGCACATGAAGATATGTGTGTGTGTGTGGGGAATTAAAAAGAAACAGCCCACCCACCTTCTTCAGCTTCTCTTTCTTTTTTGCTTCGTCGTCCTCATCACTGCTGTCAGAATCTCTGTGTTTCTTGCTCTTTTTCTTCTTCTTCTTGTCTTTCATTTTTTCCTGGTGCATCTGTGAATTTTTTTTAGTTTAATACAATCATCTTCCTGCCATATTTCTCTACTATAATCATATCACAAAAAGGAGAAGGCTGTTACTGTACCTGTAAAAGAGTCTTTGGTTCTTCACTCGTTTGGGCCTCCTCTACATCCTCTTCAAATGGAACACAAGAATTACTCTGAAAAAATAAGATTTTTAACAGATTTGTATAGAAATAGTGTAAGTATAGAAATAGATACATGATACAAAAGTATAGAAATAGATACATGATACAAATATTATGTATTTAATAATAAAAAAAACAAATAATAAAAGTAATAAAATAAATGTTTTTATTCATAATTCATAATTTAAAAATATATATATTTTGTTGCCTGTATTACCAACTCATGTGTCACATCCAGTGTATTACAAGTTGCAATGGATGGTTCCATTTACAGGAACTATGTTAGATACTCACCATTACTTTCTTGCCAGCTTCCCCGGTACAGTAACTTTGCTTCACCATCGAGTGGCAGCATTTGTAACCCCAATATCCATCTTTCCAATATGATCCCCAGATACACTGCAAAAGCCAAAGGAATTTTTTTTTTTTTTTTACATTCATTAAAAAAATCCAATATTATTATATAGCTCCTCCAGTTATGCGACACTTCCAGTAGTGCCAGCTAACATACTGTGTGGTTGTTAATGAGCACGTCCTCCTCGTATTTGGAGCAGGCCACAGCCTTGTCCTGTCCCTTCAACACAGCCCCGTGACGAGAATACTCCACGTACTCCTCTGTCTGAGCCAGAAGAAGCTCTCGTGGAGGTGCGTCCAAGTGTTCCTCCCCACCGTACTGCAGAGAGGTGCGACATGAAGCCATCAGCACACGAGCAGGGGAAGGAGAAAATTTTGCTATTTCACTTATCAACACAGAAGATTCTATACTGTACCCTTTCCAAAATAGTCTCTTTCTGTTTCTCTTTGAAATCGTCCTTTTTGACTTTGTAGGACTGATGGAGAAGCTCCAGCTTGGTCGGATCTGCCTGGAGGTGAACTTCAGATCCCTTCTCATACGCTTCCCAAGCAAAGACTGCAGAAGAGACATACAAAAAAAATGCTAGACCAACAAGTACTGAGAGTACTTTTTAACATCAGGTAATAAGGAATTTATGTACGAGTTGACAAACTCACGTTGCGTCTGGGCCATGGAAATGGTGTCTCCAGAGTAGCGCACAAAGTTGTCTCCAGCATAGCCCACCCTGCCAAACCAAACTCATTAGTTTGAGGACAGAAAGAGACACAACTACAGAAATAGGCACATTTAAATGTTTCATTAGGCCACTTATAATGATATTTTAGTAAACACAGTGCAGTGCTTCCGTGTTTGCGTCCGAACGCCGGCTCAGTATTGGCCGATGTTGTTAATGTGAGCACCACGACATATGTGTGTAATGCTGAAGCAGGAGCCGCCGTTCTGACGTAGAACCCGGAAGTGCTGCACTGTGTTTACAATGTGAACAGTGTATGAGACTGACATGGAAGAGAAGAAATTGTTGAAAAAAGTTATTTTTGTTTTGTTTTTGCACACAAAAAGTATTCTCAGTGCGTTATAACATTAAGGTTGAACAACTGTAGTCACATGGTCTATTTTAAAAATGTCTTTAAAACCTTTATGAGCCTTGAAAGTGGTAATAGTGTTGCTGTCTATAGGGAGGTCAGAGAGCTCTTGGATTTCATCAAAAATATTTTAATTTGTGTTCCGAAGATGAACAAAGGTCTTACGGGTTTGAAACAACATGAGGAAGAGTAATTAATGACAATTTTCATTTTTGGGTGAACTAACCTTATAATGGTCCCATTAGAGCAACTTGTCTTGTTCAGTGTTGTACAATGTGTTGCAAACTAAGTAACTCTCTAGTTTGTGAAACACCCCTACTTAGTACACAATCTGCAAGCTTCCTATAAGAAGCCCTGACATAAAAGTGATGTTCATGGGCAGTCAACTTCAAATTAACATTCACATCGGCACACTTCTTTTGATAGCATGAACAGGAAATACGAAATGCACCTACTCTTCTGGAATCTTTCCAGTGTTGGAGTATGGGTTCTCCCTCATGGCTCGAGTCTTGGGATCATAGTAGGCTGAATTTGGATCCAGATTTCTGAGGTACTGTAAAATAAAGACAGCAATAGTTAAGAAAAACATGGTACAGCACTTTGTGGTAATAATATTAATGTGTACTCTTATGCTACTACTACTAATCATGCTGAGGAGACCCTATTAATCCTCTTATTAATCATACTTATGGGGCATTTTTATGGGAACATTTAAGTGTGACTTTCTTTTAGCTCAGCTGCCAAAAAAAACAAATAGTGTCATGCAATTAATTAACAGTCGGCAAATTTCAAGTTATTTTTACCTTAGCGATGTCCTCCCGGATTCTCAGGTTTCTAACTGTGATTCGTCTCTTGGAGTCAAAGTTTTGTCCGGGCATGTCGAAGTCATCAACATATTTGTCCTCATCCTCATCTTCACTGCTGTGATCCTGGACAGGGTGAGGAAAAAGTTTAATTGAGCGAAGAGGCTTTACAATTTAAGTTCTATTAAATGTACAAAGATTAAATTGAACATGACATGTACCTGTGCTGCATCATCATCAAGATGCTTCCTTGAATTCTAGAAGTATGTTAAAACTTTGGTTAGACAAAGCTAGTAAATATCATCAAATACAAGGTTATAACAAACATATAACAACACTTTATTGCTATACGGTAGTAATTTGTTTGGCAATTTTTTTCCTGCATAGTTATTATATGAATGTGGAAAATCATTAAATTGTGAATACTTACAGCTTGATCCATTAGTTTACCTGAAGCTAACTCCTCCTGGAGTTTCTGTGCCTTGAGTGTACGCTTAGCCTATATTATAAAAAAAAGAAAAAGAAAGGATTTTAAAATTAGGCATGCATTATCGTGGCCTATACCAGTGGTTCCCAAACTTTGGTAGAGAAAAACCTATATGCACCCACATAAAGACACTCTTAAGACATACCCTTGAGAAACTTAACTCCAACATGCTTCTCTTTGTGTTTGTGATCTATAAGTGGCTCTTAACTTGTTTGGCTTAATACTGTCAGAAGCTAATATTTTGAGCCACGCATCACACTGTGGTCTCTCCCCATTACCCACCATTGTACTGGTGAATCCAAGGGTGAGATATGCCTCATCATTTTCTGTTCCTTAAAACACTGTGTCTACACCAGAACCGACGTTTATCACAACAGCAACAGCTTGGGGCTGTCTGCACAAAGCAAACATTGTGAATCCACTTGTCCTTCATGTCAGAAGTTGCATGAGTAAGTCAGAAATAGAATGTGGCATCAGTTTAAAATCTTGCTTTAAAACTCATATTTTCTCTTTGGCTTTTAGTATGTAATTTAGTCCTTTTTGTAGTTGTTTTTAACTTTTTTTTTGCTTAATTTGTGTATTCTTATTTTTTATTGTTGTACAGCACTTTGGTCGGCCTGCGGTTGTTTTTAAATGTGCTCTAGAAATAAACCGAACTTGAACTTTACTGTTGGGGATTTGTCGTGCCACATCCAGTGTAGACAAGCATCACTGATTATAATGGGTTTTATTTGGTTTTGTGGTGCCGCACCACTTACGTCTGGTGCATACAGATATGCGTTGTTTTGTTAGTTGTGATGTTATATTCAATGTCTGCTTTGTGTCTACCTGGCAATAGCAGTCCTTTCACAAACTCTTCCATGCTTAGTGAAGAACCGTGTATCATTCATTTATACTTTTACATGGCTTATGTGGCGAGTAGCCGCATAATAAGTGGGATAACTTCGCAGTGGGGTCTTGAATCACCCTAAAGATTTCTTTTTGCATAACATTCTGCTGACTGTATACTATCCCTTATAGTGGAACCTTCCAACAAAATGTATGACAATGGTCACGTGACAAAATTTTCTTTGCCGAGAATAAAACTTCAGTGAGTCTGCGTCAATGGCCTATCAGTAAAATCGAATAAACATAAATACACAAAAAACTTCAAACAACATGACTTACCAGATCAACTTTTGAATATTCCTCTACAATGCGCATGTGCTCTTCAGGATCGTACCCATTCCAGCGATCTCTCTTTCCATCATAATCCATTGAGAGCTGAATCTGTTGGTGCTCATCTGGTGCCATGCCTGTGCCAGAAAACTTTGCTCCAACCTTTCTGGGTCTCTGTGAAAGACATTTCAAAAGACTGAACCATTCAAAAGTTTGGGGTTGGTAAGAGTTTTTTTTTTTATGTTTCTGAAAAAAGTCTCTTATGTTCATCAAGGCTGCATTTATTGGATCAAAATCCCAGTAAGAACAGTAAAATAGTACTACAATTTAAAATAACTTTTTCTAGTTTAACATAAGAACCACTGCAGTCACGTGGACTGTTTTAATGGTTGTCTATGGAGGAGTCAGAGAGCTTGCGGATTTCATCAAAAATATCTTAATTTGTGTTCTGAAGATGAACGAAGGTATTACGGGTTTGAAATGACATGAGGGCAAGTAATTAATGACAGAATTTTCATTTTTGGGTGAACTAACTCTTTAATATTTTTGTGGAAACCCTGATACTTTTTTTTTTAGGATTCTTTGACAAATAGAACATTCAAAAGAACATAATTTATTTCAAATAGAAATCTTTTGTAACATTATGAATTTATATACTGTCAATTTTGATCAATTTAATGCATATTTTAAATATCTTTTAAAAAACCTTACTGACCCAATACTTTTGAACAGTAGTATATACTACATAGTATTCAGTAGTAATAAGCTAGTATTCCATTCTGAAGGTGGCCTATGAACGTCACCAACATATAAACAACATCACAATACATATTATAAACTCCTCCTATTTACCTCCAAACAGTCTTTCTTCTTATGTGTTATGGCACCACAGTTTTCACATGCTCCTTTTCTGAATTTCGTGCTGACTGATTTCTAGTTGACAGGGAAGCAATCAGAAAGGGTTTTAGACATTAAATCACTTTTATAACTTATGTCTATTTGGGTAGGGGAAGCGCTTACTTCTTGTACACCCCTCTTGTACCAATCTCCGATGGGTGCAAATTGACTCTGTTTTTCTTCCTGGGGTCTCTGGTGCTTGAGGGTGGGTCTCTTCGATGGGTCAATGTACCAAGGCACAGATGAGATGTACTGGGGAATATGAGGGTTGATATCCCTGGTAACAAAATACTACGGTCAGGGAAAGAGTTACAGGATATATGACAACAATAAAATAAAACACATTCAATTTCTTTTATTATTAAAACAACAGTCCTATCTATGGTTCAGTGCATCCTGTTCAAGTGTTATTTCCATTCGCTCTGCTCAACATACTTGCCCTCCTCGTCAACTTCAGCTGGTGCATTTCCCAATTTTCTCTGTTCTTCCAGCTCTTTCTTCTTCCTCCAGTCTTCTCGGGTCATTTTCTTTGGCTCTTCGAGATCTACGATCCCCTCCGTCACTTTAACCTCCTCCGTCGACATGATCTTCAGCTGCACCTACATATAAAAACATATATTCAGATATCGCAAAAACATTTAGCTCTGAAAACAGTGAATGTGAAAATACACTCCCCGTGATATACACACGCAAAAACAGACATCTTTAAAAAGAAAAAAAGATCAAAATCTGCTGTGATACAGAGTAAGTTAGATATCTGTATAAACGGCACAAAATTACATAGAAACCAGACAGTTAGTTTAATAAAAAATATTGATTGCGTTTTGTGTATTATTTACAGCTACATTTATATTTGACGTTGACTCAACTTTAAAACTGACAGCCAGCATCTATTACACGTCAGGCTTTAAGTCAATAAGTCGTTAACTTACCTGATGTCTAGTGAAATTCAACAAACGATGATAAATATTTTACACCCTGATCAGTCGCTTGTTTACAAGCGTGTTGCGCACACTTCCGGGTGACGTGCCGACTTCCTGTCTTCCTCGCTGTGACTTGCTGCATGTACTTGTGTGTCTGAGTGTCGCCATCAGCCGGGCTGAAGAATCACTGTGGTCAAGAATGGAAACTTACAGCCGGACACTCACACGGTCTCTAATGAACTGAGCCGTGGGTGGGTGTTGTTCCAGAAACCTGTTTGAGGAAGTTCAATTTCAAATGGTACTTTTTATTCCTCACAATTACTCATGCTGCAGCAGGGTAGAAAACGACTTTGCTGTTCTCCTC
Source organism: Megalobrama amblycephala (assembly GCF_018812025.1). Classification (NCBI taxonomy): domain Eukaryota; kingdom Metazoa; phylum Chordata; class Actinopteri; order Cypriniformes; family Xenocyprididae; genus Megalobrama; species Megalobrama amblycephala. Next base: position 17,685,335 of record NC_063066.1, on the reverse strand, counting down.
CAGAGATGTTATAAGTGCTTATGTTACTTAATTATACTTTCCTGTACATGTTTTCATTGATGTTTAGTGATTTAGCAAATTCATTTATCCTTTGTATGTTTTGAATAGGATTCTAGTGGCCAAAATTATTACATATTGTACCTTTAAGGGTATTGTTAAACAACAAGTCACAATGAAATGCACTAACATAAACAACCTCAACACTCAAAATGTTTTTTTTTTCAGTCTGAGAATTAGTTAAAATTACTACCAGTACTGGAGGCTCAAAAATGTATTAAAATTGTGGTAACACTTTACAATAAGGTTCATTAGTTAACATTAGTTAACATGAACTAATAATGAACTGCATTTATACAGCATTTATTAATCTTTGTTAATGTTAATTTCAACATTTACTAATATATTAGTTAATGCACTGTGAACTAACATGAACAAACAATGAACAACTGTATTTTCATTAACTAACATTAACGAAGATTAGTAAATACAGTAACAAATGTACTGCTCATGGTTAGTTCATGTTAGTATAATACATGTTTAACTAATGAACCTTATTGTAGTGTTACCAAAATTGTTTGGTTAAAATGAATACAATAATGCACAGTATTTCAATGAATTACATTTTTCATACTTTTGAATAACAGAGAATCAATAAGGCTGTGAGACTCATCAGGATAATGCAGGGATGACACTTTGTTAACTGAGTGAGTCAATACCAAGCTTTCCCACCCAGCACGACACTGAAGACTATTTAAAAATAGCCTGGTACAGTAACTGAAACTCTGCTGGACAAAGATAGGAAATTGTTTGCTGTCAGCAACTGGCCAGTAGAACTTTGCATGATAAGACAATGATAGACAGTGGTTTCCTGAACTGTTACTCAAATGAGATGGCAGAAATACAGACAAACTGCTAATCATGAGAAGTGCAGTACCATGTTTTATGACAAAATTCTTTATATTTAGTTTTAAAATGGATACAAAGTTATAAAATCATTCATTTTGTCATACTTGTTAGGTAGTCATATATCAAGTGTGATGATTTATACAGAATCATTAGAAGTGTATGTAACAGGTTGTGAAAACATCCATGCTTCACTGTTAATTTAAATGTATTGATCAGTAAGAGTGAAGCAAAGGGACAGTTGCTGTGCAGTGCTGACATTAAATTCTTATCAGTTTTTCTATTTCTAGCTTCAGTCATTTTCTTCTCTGTAAGTTGTTGCTTTGTGCTCAGAGGGCCTCGTGGCCGCCGGTGAGTTTGTGGAAGAGCTCCTCGTTCAGCGTGTCGCTTTGCTGTCGTGAGCGAGTAGACAAGAAGATGTATCCTCCGATGTACTCGTGCACAACCTTACAGTCTGCATTCACGCAGCCGAATGCTATGTTAATGTTTCCGTCGAATTCAATTGCAACCTTTAATAGAGAGACAGGTGTTGATAATTTATTAGTGAAGCCAGTGTATTACATGAGACGTCTGGTTATGTTAACACATACGCTACCCTTTAAAAGTTTGGGGTTGATAAGATTTTTTTAATATTTTGAAAGAAGTCTCTTATGCTCACCAAGGTTGCATTCATTTGATAAAAAATACAGTAAAAACAGTAATATTGTGAAATATTATTTTATTTTTTTTAATATATTTTAAAATGTCATTTATTCCTGTGATGGCAAAGCTGAATTTTACTTCTTTTATTTATTTATTTATTTTACCATCACTTCAGTCTTCGTTGTCACATGATCCTTCAGAAATCAGTCTAATATGCTGATTTGAGGCTCAAGAAACATTTCTTATCATTATGAATGAATATGCTGCTCAATATTTATGTGAAAACTTAACTGTGATTCATTTTTCAGGATTCTTTTATGAACAGGAAGTTCAAAAGAACAGAATTTATTTGAAATGGAGATCTTTTGTTTCATTATAACTTTAATGTAATGGATCCTTGCTGAATAAAAGTCTTTTAAAAAAAACCTTACTGATCCCAAACTTTTGAACATAAGCGTATAGAAGTCAGGGATATATTGCATAAGGTAAGAATGAAGGCTCTATTGTTTAATTTAAATTAATCATATAATGATTACTTACATTTTACTGAAACATACCTGCTTTATGTCCCAATTAACATTCCACTGTCTCATATTATTATAACGCCAAGTCTTCACCACGTCTCCAACTCCCAGGTCTATACGGATCAGACGGTTGTTAGCGATGCCCAGAACCTCATCCTTACGACTGCCCTTAAACCTGAGAAATTATTGGATTATGAGAGTGAATCAGCTTAGTGGGCTATTATAGAATCTCTATATTATAAAAGGTCTTATGTTTTACCACATACCACTGCATATTGACCATTTCTTAAATATCCATACAAGCTTGTTTAAAAGGTACATCAATAGCTGATCATGATTTTTTGTGTCTCTAAGGTTAGTCCATTCACCTGACCATGAAGTAGGAAATTCCAAAGTCAGGCAGAGCTTGCCAGATCTGCAGAAACTTCAAGATGGCAGATGTCAAGGACAGCTGGGCGACATTCTGAAAGGCTTCCAGGATACGAGGGGTTAACTGAAAAGAACAAGGTGAGGTCATGATAATTAATATAGAATATAGAATAGGCTGTAGTTTTTATATATAATAATAACACAAACACTGAATAGATGACCTGAATTAAATATTGCAGTACACTGGCAAGCACCTTTCATGGTCACTCTACCTGTTTGGGCTTGTATTTCTTATGGTATCTCGGTGAGACGAGGCTGTGTGTGTTGATGCTGTCGTCAGTTTGTGCAGCGGGAGCTGCAGAGTTGGAGCGCTGCATGGAAAGGAATGTCTGGATGTTCTTCACTTCACTCTGATACGAGCTGTCCAATAATGTCAGGCCTTTGGACGCCAGCTTACAGGCGGCCATCCACTGAGAATACTGCTTCTCCTGATTAGGATAACAATTTGTTTAAATCTCTGTAAGTACACTATCATTCAAAAGTTTAGGGCCAGTGAGTTAAAAAAATAAATAAATAAATGATTACTTTTATTCAGTAAGGATTAGGGCTGCACAACGATTAATCGCGATTAATTGTTTGCAAAATAAAAGTCTGTTACGTAATATATAAATATAAATATTTTATATATAAATATAATTTTTTTCTTAAATATATACATGTATGTGCATGTATTTATATATACATAATTATTATACACAGAACACACACATATATTACGTAACAGACTTTTATTTTGCAAACGATTAATCGCGATTAATCGTTGTGCAGCCCTAGCAAGGATGCATTAAATTGATCAAAAGTGTCAGTAAAGATATTTATAATGTTACAAAAAATGTCTGTTTCAAATAAATGCTGTTCTTTTGGACCAGCTATTCATCAAGGAATCCTAAAATATGTATTGTAGTTTCCACATTTTTCAACATTGATAATAATAAATGTTTCTTGAGCACCAAATCAGCATATTAGAATGATTTCTGAAGGATCATGTGACACTGAAGACTGGAGTAAATGATGCTAAAAATTCAGCTTTGTCATCACAGCAATAAATTACATTTTAAAATATATTCAAATAGAAAATAATAATAATATTTCACAAAAAAAAAACGTAAACGTTTACTGTATTTTTGATCAAATAAATGCAGCCTCGGTGAGCATAAGAGAAAGACCCCAAGCTTTTAAGTGATGGTGTATTTTTTCACATAACACATTTTCTTATCAGAGTTTTGAATACAGATCAGTGTTATCAACAGTTACATACATTTTCACAACGCAAGTAGATTTCATTCATGCCTTCTGGTGCAGGAATGAGGAGTTTGATACAGAACTTCTGGCCTGCTACATTGACATCAGGGGCAACCTCACAGCCTGGAGAGATGCAGATGGGTTTCAGTTAACACAGCCTCATTACACTGATGAGTGTGTCTGCTTAGGTTTCAGCCTCAACTGAAGTGTGAAAACATATTCACATGTTGCACAAGCAGCGGGTGGGGAGTTGCGCACAGAAATGACTCAACTGACGGTAAAGCATACATGACACAATGACCTCTTTATTAAGGGATTGGGGCTAAATCTTTTTTTTTTTTTTGCATAACACTTCATGAGGCCAGGAGATTTAAATACTGTATCTATGAGTTCTCCTTCTCTTTTTCTAATGCAGTGTGTTAATTCGCACAATCACTTTCATTAGTTTCTTTCAGGTAGCGAAAGTGCAACTTCTGTTGTGCCCAAAATAATAATAATAATAGTAACATAATAAAAGAATGACCTTTCAGGTTCAATTGTTGAATAGGTTCTCCAAAGCGGTCCTCGCTGCTTTTATAATAAGAGATTGATGTGTCCTGAAAGTTGCACCAGTACTGCTTGTAACCCTTTAGAGTGAGTCTCTTTGGCCTACAGGGTGGAAAATCATAGATATAGGTCAGATGTTTATGCGACTGACAGTAGGATTTAGCCAAAGAAAAGAGCCTTACCGAAATATTTTCAAATAGTCATTCAGCACTGGAGCAGTCATGTTGTCCTGTGAATTTGTGAAAGTAAATCAAACGTTCACTGATGTCAGATTGCATCTCCATGTCGCTTTGTTGCTGTTCTCTTAGTAAAGAGAATTTATTCTAAGTGTCTCTCACCAGTATGTCTGTGCTGTTGCCATCTCCCACCATCTTGACCTCCAGGGATTTCAGGGCAGACTCTAAGTCATCCATCCCTTGACAGGTAGAGACCATGTCCTGAGACAAGGACAGTTTTCCTATGTGGTACTGCATAAGAGAGTGAGAAAGAGAGGGAGATGTAAGAATGCTATTGCTTACCATTGATTTTTTGTTTATTCCTTTAATGCTAACATCAGTTTTATAGTTGCCGTGGCAGTATTATTTCTCTGTTGTACCTGCAGGGCTCCAAACAGCATCATTTCCTCTTCTGTGCAGTCTATGTCCTCCAAGAGAATGGCCCAGCGAGCTTGCTCATACAACTGCGTCAAACGCACTGCATCGTACTGCAACAGAGAGAGAATCGATTTCAGTTTCATGGCTCTTAGAAAATTTTTTTATACTGTACATAGTGTAACCACACTCCTACCTTGGGATCCATATCATGGAAAGTGTAGTATTTGAAACGAAGCCATATTCTGTCATTCTCTTGTATTCCCTGCTGCATTAGTGAACGAGATGAATCCAACCACCTCCAGGGAACAGAGGAGCATTACTATTAAGGGCGAAATGTGGAATATTACTTTTTTAATGTGTGTCTTTGTTTCTTAGCTGTACCTGGTGTGAATATGTGTTTTGTCCACCACACTGGCTGGCCGGTAGAGTTTGGCAATGGCTTCAGGAGCAGGCGAGGGCAGACTGACGGACAGCATTTTATACACCGCCTCAGTCTTAGGAGAGTCAGCAAAATGAGCCGGCATGCCATTGTACAGAGCTTGAACAGAACCTATGTCAAGATAAAATCCACTTTAAACTAGAATACTGTGATCAAAGTGATAACTACTTGTTATTCTTACCAAATGTAAGCCTATGCCATTCCAGCTTGGGGTCAGTAAGTTTTCTCTTTTTTTTAATTTAAATGAGTACTTTTATTCAGAAAGGACACATTAAATTGATCAAAAAAATCTTAAAAAATAAATAAATGCTGCTCTTTTGAACTTTCTATTCATTAAAGAATCCAAAAAAATATATATCAGTTTCTAAAAAAATAAATAATAATAAGATAATAATAAGAAATGCATATTAGAATGATTTCTGAAGAATCATGTGACACTGAAGACTGGAGTAATATACATTAAAATAGAAATAAAATTTATTGTAATAATATTTCTGAATATAACTGTTTTACTCTATTTTTGATCAAGTAAATGCAGCCTTTCAGCATAAGAGGATTCAAAAACATTTTAAAAATCGTGCCGACCCCAAACTTTTGAATAGTAGTGTAGCAAAAACTAGTTTAATATGTTATTTTTGGCACCTGCGGTTAGAGGAACATCTGTAAGATCATACAGCTCTTCTGAGGAATCTTTGTCTTTCTTTTTCTTTTTTTCCTCAACAGGACGGAGCAAGGATAGCTCCTCTGGGTGACGAATATCTGAAAGCGAGAAAGATTCATTTTGGAAATGGTAACCTGACACTTGGTAAAATGATAACAGATTGCTTATAGAAGGGACATTGGATCCAAGCTGGATCCTTCACTTACTGAGAACCCTGCAGATGCCCATGACAGTACGAAACACAGAGCTGGAGAAACAGGCTCGCATCTTCAGAGTCGCACCGTTTGGCAAGCACAGACGCAGAGGCTTGTGCTGTGGAGTGAAGATGAGGCGAGCGTCTGCGTGGACCCCACATTTGTCCAGTGTCCAGCCGGTCCGCAGCAACCACTGCTGCTTCTGCTCCCACCACAGGGCATGATCGGACCAGTCCTTCTTCAGCTCTAGAAATAAGACACAAGAACATCTTATGGGGTAAATAAAGATTTTTTATAAAATGGAGATGTCTTTACAAAAAAGGAAAATTTGTTGTGCTGTTGACAATATACTTCCATTCAAAAGTTTGAGGTTGGTAAGAATTTTTTTAATGTTTTTGAAAGAAATCTCTTACTCTCACCAAGGTGAAATAAAATGTATTTAATCAAAAGGGGGGAAAAACATAATATTGTTAAATATTATTAATTTTATAACATTTCTACACTCAAAAAATTAAGCCTTTTTTAAGATTTACACAATTTTATTAATAGTAAAATTCCATCAAATTTAATTGAATAATCCTTACATATTTTAAAGGTGCCGTAGAACGTCTTTTTAAAAGATGTAATATAAGTCTAAGGTATCCCCTAAATGTGTCTGTGAAGTTTCAGCTCAAAACACCCCATAGATTTTTTTTTTATTAATTTTTTTAACTGCCTATTTTGGGGCATCATTAAATATGAGCCGATTTAGGCTGCGGCCCCTTTAAATGCTCACGCTCCCCGCCCACGGAGCTCGCGCTTGCCTTTAACAGCATAAATAAAGTTCACACAGCTAATATAACCCTCAAAATTGTTCTTTACAAAGTGTTCATCATGCAGCATGTCTAATCGCGTAAGTATGGTATTTATTTGGATGTTTACATTTGATTTTGAATGAGTTTGAGGCTGTGCTCCGTGGCTAAAGCTAACATTACACACTGTTGGAGAGATTTATAAAGAATTAAGTTGTGTTTATGAATTATACAGACTGCAAGTGTTTAAAAAATGAAAATAACGACAGTCTTGTCTCCGTGAATACAGTAATAAACAATGGTAACTTTAACCACATTTAACAGTACATTAGCAACATGCTAACAAAACATTTAGAAAGACAATTTACAAATATCACTAAAAATATCATGTTATTATGGATCATGTCAGTAATTATTGCTCCATCTGCCATTTTTCGCTGTTGTCCTTGCTTGCTTACCTAGTCTGATGATTCAGCTGTGCACAGATCCAGACGTTCTGCCCTTGTCTAATGCTTGAACATGAGCTGGCATATGCAAATATTCGGGTCATACATATTAATGATCCCGACTGTTACGTAACAGTCTGTGTTATGTTGAGATTCGCCTGTTCTTCGGAGGTCTTTTAAACAAATGAGATTTATATAAGAAGGAGGAAACAATGGTGTTTGAGACTCACTGTATGTCATTTCCATGTACTGAACTCTTGTTATTTAACTATGCCAAGATAAATTCAATTTTTAATTCTAGGGCACCTTTAATTGAATAATTGTTGAAGGATTGTCAAATTATTCAATTAAAATACATAAGGATTATTCAATTCAATTTGATGGAATTTTAATATTAAAATATTAAACTGAGCAAATCTTAAAAAAAGGCTTAACTTTTTTGAGTGTAATTATTATCATGTTGAAAACAGTTGTGCTTCTTAATATTTTTGTGGAAACCACGATTCATCTTTTTGTTAAAGGGATAATTCACCCAAAAATGAAAACTCTGTCATCATTTACTCACATTCAAGTTGTTTCTTTCTTCTGCTGAACACAAAAGAAGATGTTTTGATGAATCTCAGTCACCAGACAGTTGACAGTACCCATTGACTTCCATTGTATTTTTTCTACTATGGAAGTCAATGGCTGCCCGTCAACTGTCTGGTTACCGACATTCTTCAAAACGTCTTATTTTGTGTTCAACAGAAGAAAGAAACTTTTTGATGACAGAACTATCCCTTTAATTAATATAATAGCCCATTTTTGAAGCATCTAGAACACAACTCACTGGTCTGCTCAACTAATTTGAGAATAACTCCACCAATGTGCAGGTCAGAGGTCACACTGATTTGGAGAGGTGGGGCATCAGGACCAAGATCCTCCACTGTGACTGTAAGGTCCCACGCTGCCATTCTGCTGCCAAGAGACCCCAAAAAAGCTGAAACCAATGAGGTTTGATCACACATAAGCTATTCTGTACAGTACATTCTTCTGTTTCAGTGCATTGCATAAGAATGTAGAATAAGTGTTGAGCATTGACCCAAAAGTGAACTTTAAAAGACATGATGAGCAGCTGTAAATCACATGGTTAGCATGATCATACTGATGGTAACGGACACATCACCAGCACATGCTTCATCTACCTTGTGAGTGTAATCAGGCTATTTTGCTCCAAATTATGTTTACCGTGGCAGATACTTCCCGTTTACACACGAATCACATGGAACCACATTTCCTCTTTTGGTCGAGAATCTAATCCACAACTAGATGTTATAGGGTGTGTTGGTGTATGTGTATTTGTCTGCGTGTGGGTTTGTGTGTGATAATTTTGAATATAGCTTACTGAAACTGAAAACTGAAATAGACCCAAACATTTCTCACAAATGTGGCGTATTTAACAGCTCAACCTTAATCTGTAACATAAATGTATTTTAAACTCTACATTAAAATATATTAATAGAGACACAACACTTAGAAATGGCAACATGCTTAGTTGGATAATTATTAATTGTTTTAGATGTCATTTAATCAGTTTTATACTGTATTATACAATAAATGTCTTTTCATATTCATACTATTAAATTACTACTCATATTTCTAAATGATTAACAGATTGTGAATGATCTGAAATAAATTGACTACAGAAATGTCTCACTGTTGTTGTTTTAAATTACTCACTGTTATTAGCTCAAAATATGAGTCAAATATTGAATAATGTTTTGTTACCTTTTCTGTTGTGTTCTGGATTTGCCGATAGAGTCTCCCTCTTGTGCAGCCAATTAAAAGCTGGTAAGTCTCTTTATGAGATACACAGACAAACACACACTCATATGGGCAAGACCACTCTGCTGTTTAAAAACTTGTGGTTTTGTCAGAGCTGACAAAAAAGGGTGTTCCTCTTTTCTTAGTTTCCGTGTAACGGAACTGTGTATGACCATGTTTTTTCACACTGAATGTGCTCATACACAAAAAACAAGAACTCAGCCACTTCTAAGAATGTTCATATATATATAAAATTCATATTTTTTGATCTCCCTAATGGTCATTAAGAGAGCATTTTAGAAGATGAGACTTGTTTAGTGTTTAATTTGGCCTATATTGCAAAAAGATATGTAAAAGGGTTCATGGGGTGTGTAAAATGACATTTCAATGCTATAGTTCCACTTCAACTAAATATGTTATGACCTCATATCAACGTTACATGCAATATTTGTACTTTTAAAAAAAATTATCTGTCCCACAACTCACTTTATATATGGTGAGCAGTTATAGAACTTAGATTCATATAATGTTTAATCTAAAATTACGCTGTTCAAAAAAGGTACTTGTCAAATCAAAATTATTAGTAGCGGACCAGGTAGACTAAATATTGCGCTTACACCGTCTTGCCGCTAGATGTCAGTAAAGGATGAATGATGTTGATTCGGGACAGTCCATGATTTAATTCATGGACCCCTACATATTGGTATAGTCCCAAATGCTTTCATTGTATCAGGCAGTTGACTTTCAATTTCACTTGTTATTTTATTAACAGTTTGTTACAAATCGAAACCAGGATAAAATCGAGTCGCAGGCGGGAGTCATTCAGGCTTTAAACATTAAATTCGCCAGCTGTCAAGACAGACCAGAGTATGGCGTTTCAGATGTCAAAACTTGCTGCTCGTGTTTCACTCTCAAAAAGTGTTGGGTTCACATCCAGCGCTGAAAACAGATGGCCGAGTCATCTCAATTTCATCAGCAGACTTGCACATCGCTCCTTTCATGCACTCTGCAGCGAAGGCAGAGGTTCTGTCAAAGTGCTGCCCTCCTGGGGGGTCTTACGTAAAGCAGACAGGTGGGAGAAGGTTTCCACAGCCTCAAAGTCACTCCACTGGCAGAGTGGAGGGGCCGTTAAGCCACAGCGAGCCACCATGGTAGTCCTAGGCGCCGTGGGGGTCTCCGCTGCGTTGTTGGCGTCTCTGCACACGAGCACGCTGCACGCTATGAGCTCGCGGCCCGACCTGAACCTGGACTCGGAGAGCAGTGACTGGAAAGAGGCAAAGAGTGAGTCTCTCCCTCGAGAGTGTGCTGATGTCAGACAGCCGTCCAACACACCCTTCATTAACAGAGAACCAGAAAGAAATATAATTTAACTAACATAATTAAGAAATATAATAACGCGATCTGGGTGATCCAAAGGGGTCTAATTTGCGATTATGACTCTATATTAAAGGGTTAGTTCACCCAAAAATGAAATTTCTGTCATTAGTTATTCATCCTCGTGTTGTTCCACACCCGTAAGACCTTCGTTCATCTTCGGAACACAAATTAAGATATTTTTGATGAAGTCCTACGCTTTTGACATAGTGAATGCAGTGCAGCACTTCCGGGTTCTACATCAGAACGCCTACTCGGCATCCCAGTGTGTATACTGTCCGCCCTAAATAGTATAGAATATTACTAATTTTCACATACTATTTAGGATGGATAGCATGCACAATGAGACGCAGGCCTACTCTGCGTCAGCATCACGCTTACGTCATGCTCACATGTACAGCTTCGGCCAAAATTGAGCAGGCGTTCGGACATAAACACGAAGCACTGCACTGTGTTCACTGTGTCAACAGCGCAGGAGAATAACGGGAGAGAAGAAATTGTTGAATAAAGTCATTATTTTTGTTTTGTTTTTGTGCACAAAAAGTATACTCGTCGCTTCATAACATTAAGGTTGAATCACTGTAGTCACATGGACTATTTTAACAATGTCTTTAATACCTTTCTGGACCTCAAAAGGTGCAATGACGTGTGGTTCAGAAACCCTCAGATTTCATCTAAAATATCTTAATTTGCGTTCTGAAGTAGAACAAAGGTCTTACGGGTGTGAAATGACATGAGGGTGAGTACTTAATGACAGAAATTTCATTTTTGGGTGAACTAACCCTTTAACCTGATTTTTAGGAATATCTATCGTCTGTCTGTCTATCTATCAATTTCAGAAGGCTTTCTTATGCTAATATCGTTTGTTTACAAACTTTACTCATCTAGTTATTAATTTGCAATACAAGTTAACTATTCTGTAAGGTTTTATGCTCACCACCACCATATATAGACCTATATTTAATTTAATACTGATATAAAAATATTTGACACTTTTTCTTTTCTTAGAATGGCTTAACTTGAAGTGCTGTAAAAAATAAAAATAATAAAAATTGAAAAAAAAAATATTGTTCATTTTGTTGCCATACGGTAACAACATACAGTAGTGGAAATAATTTAGAATAAGTGTAAGTTTACTTATAGTTATTTTTTTCCCTCAGAAATGTTGTGTTGATTCAATTGATGCTATTATAAGCTTTAACACAGTAATTATAAACATTATACACCTTATATATACTTTCCAACAACTTGTGCTTTTATTCCATTATTTTTTGCTGATTAATGCTTTATATTCTTTGAATTTCATTACATTTTTCATGAATATTATTTAAAATGCAAATTTATACAGTTAAATATAATACTGTTCATCATGTATCATAAAACATTGACATTAAACCAAAAACATTGCAGTTCATGAAAATTCAACATTATGCAATCTTATGAGAGGAAGATAATGAACATGAGCCCCCATAATCCTTAAAACTTCCTTTTTTCCATATGAAACTTCACAAAGCAGTTTTTTTTCAGAGTTGAGGCACAGGTACACATTTGGTGCACTTTACCCTACCAATACCCTTACAGCCAAGATACTTGCACCTTTTTGAGACACCATGATAGGCCAGTGGTTGGTCTGGTCCAGTAGTACTGGCCATGGTGGCAGTGGGCAGGCAGGTCTCCGATGTTGATTATATCCATAATACAAATTCCATGGCAGTCCTTAACATACAACTAACCAACATTATATCACTAGCATTAATGTTGTTATTGTTACAGCTTAACAGATTGCAGCTGACCTTGCTAGCTAGCTAAACTATTACAATAATGTCATTCCACCATTGCACAGTGTTGCCGCTTGGCAACACAGACATTTGATCGATTTACCAAGAACTAATTTCATAAAAGCATTTTTGAGTGGTGAATATGTCATCATAACTTACCTGAGGTGATATTACCGTTTGTTTTGTGAATGTGACATGGGCTAGTCCTTGTTTGCAAGAAACCGCAGTCCGTCAGAAAACACCCCATAGAAAAAAAATGTATGTTATGTGACTTAACCAAAGCACTTTATTGGCTAAACGAAGGTCTTCTCTTACCAAAAAAACAAAAACAAGAATGTTCTCTTAAAGACATGCTGACAAGGAAATGAGCGCAGAGTTTTTTTCCATATGGCCACACCATGCGGTAGATGGTTAAGTGCAGAGAAATATGATATATATTAATGTGTGATTTCCAATTCCACTCATAAATGGATAACCCTAAAAATAAAAACTTGCATTTTTGTTTTACATTTATGTTGGTATGATTTGGTTTAAATATTCATTTTTGGTAGATAAGCTTTGCTCCCTGGATAAGGAGAAGAGGAGGGAAACGTACAGGGTTGACTTCATTCCTCTGGAGAAGATTCCTGTCTGGAGTCCATCAGGTGAATAAAACATGTATAATTATAGCAAAAGTAAATCTCTTTGTTTTTATCCTAGTACAATTTGATCTGTTTGTACTCCAGAAATTGTTAGAAGGATAAAGACATACATTTATTGTATTGTGTGTAGACCTATATCTTGACAAACAGTTGATATTATGTTAACATAATGTTTGCTTCCTCTTAGGTGACTCCTCTTGTAAGCCTCAGTACAAAGTCGATGAAGAGTTGAATAAGAAAATATCCCTCTTCAGTGGTGACATCACAAAACTGGAGATTGACGCGATTGCCAATGCAGGTGAGAGTCAATGTACAGGAAAAATCAGTCTTCATTTACCTGCTTGTGTTTGTCTGCCAAACTATTTTATTGTTTCCCAAAAACGCTTGTGACTGGCCATATATCATAACCATAAAACAGAATCAGCAGTTTGTTTAAAGTTTTTTTTTTTTCTTGGTCATTTTTTATTTCATTTTTGTTAAATATACAATGCACAGGAAAATGTGACAGTTGAGCTTGTGGCCTTGTTTTGTCTGAATGAACACTGCTCTATATAATAAGGCAAGTGAACCACTGACTTTCTCAGTTGACAGCACTAAATGTCCATTTGAGTTTAGAGAGCGAATGCACTCAATACTTTTATAGAGGAAAACAACTACAAAAAACTCTCTTTAGCCATGTCACTCTTTTCCAGTACTATTTTAATAAAGTACAACAGTAATTGTCAGCAGTCCTCATCAGTAGAGCTCATGTCACTAGGTGGAGGTAGAGATTACTGTCTGTCTGTGGTATCCAGTCTGTCCCTTTGTTCCAAAACTCTCAGGTGTGTCTACATTCATCTGCATTTGCTTGTGTTCTTGGCAGTTGCAGAACAAAGTGACTTTCAGGAACTTTCAAGCTTTTCACATTTGCATCCTTTAAATAGCTAAAGAGACAAGTCAAGTATTAAGATGACAGACTAAAAAAATCAGGGGTGTAGCCATCATTTCAGAAATTTGGGGGACAGAAATGTCAAGTGTATTACCAGGGCCTGTAAGTATAAAACGTCTCAGAAATGCTCTTAAGAGTTGTCTTAAGCTTTGACTTAAGTGTCAAAAAATTCTTAGTAATAAGTAGGACTTTATAAATGTAGGAGGCTTTTATAAAAAAGCTAAAAGCAACTTTCCGCAAAGTGCACAGAATCAGCCAATAGTGAGCCTTCAAGGTGAAGTCTTAGCAGCAGGACACCAATCATGTAATGTAATTATAATAAAAATCATTTAATTAAGACACTTAAAGATTTATTTGAATATTTATTTAAAAATGGATTGGCGTTGTGCAATATTATTACAAAATAGTTTTGATGCTACAGAATCCTTTTCTATTGGTATATGTTCCTCATTTATAGTTAGAGCAATGATCGAACATGACTTCCATCTACGGCTTCAAGTCATACAGTAATGGCTAAAAGTGTTGACCAGCCTGGTTTATCCACCGTTTATCCAAACATTATTAAAAATGTGTTAAAGATTTGCAAACTGAGAAAGAAATGTAATAACTTCTCCCACTCTACAAATCAATGCGCTGACTGCAGTAATCAAAGTAATAATGACATTTTTTGGCAACTGTAAAAATGCAGCAATGCAAAAATGAGCTGTTGATGGAACTCATGTTTGCATCATTGCTCTAACTATAAATGAGGAGACATGTACCAATAGAAAAGGATTCCGTAGCATCAACAATAATTTGTGATTTTTTGCGTAGTTGTGCTTGGAGTCAATTGTTTTATTTGAGATAACACAATGAAACACACAAATCATGCAAAGATATTATGAACGTGTGTAAAAACAAGAGAGAATCAGTGAAATATTAATAACTGATTATGTTGTTGTCAGTGTTTTCTTTTTGCTGGAGCTTTTTTGTTTTTCTAAAACCTGTAGTTGTAGTTTGCCTTTTTTGCAAAAATAATTTTGTCAAATAATTATCTGCACTAAGTGTAGTGTTTTGTTCTACTTTCATATATTTTGCTCATATTTTGAGGGTTTAAGGTCATTAAAAACAATAAACAAATCAAAACAAAAAACTTTGCACATCACTTTTGGCCACTACTATATGTTTGGTGTGGTCAGGGCCACAATAGTGTTATTTAAGACTCTGCTGGCTGTGACTGATTGGCCCAAGTCATCACTGGTGGACTGCTGCATTTTTTTTTATAGTTACATTTATGGGACTTTTGTGCCTTTATTTAAGAGAGGACAGTAGAGAGCAGACAGGAAAGCAATGGGCAGAGAGAGGGGGGCAGGATCGGCAAAGGACCTCGAGACGGGAATCGAGCTTGTGTTGCCGTGAACGCATTCGTGCCATTTGTCGGTGCACTAACCACTAGGCTATCGGCGCCAACGACTGCTGCATTTTTACAGTTGCCAAAAAATGTCATTATTACTTTGATTACTGCAGTCAGAGCATTGATTTGTAGAGTGGGAGAAGTTATTACATTTCTTACAAGGTCAGTTACAAAAAGAATCCCTTTACGATCAAGCCTGTATCTCCCCATCATCATAACATTATATACATGTACGTAACTCCAATATATTATGTCTTTGTTGGAAATGGTGTGGTCTAACTAGGTTAGGATACCTCTCCAGCACTCCTATATAATTTAGGACCTGAGACCTAATTTTAACCTTTATGAATCACACTTATTCTTAAAGGGAGTTCACCCAAAAATGAAAATTATGATTTACTCACCCTCGAGCCATCTTAAGTTGACTTACGCAGTATGCAGACGGTCATCTGTCGGAAGCTATTTTAGTTTAGTTTTAAATATGGATATTTTTCTTACAAAAACCCATCGCTTTGCTTCAGAAGGACTTTATTAACCCCTTGGAGCCTTATGGATTATTTTTTATGATGGATGGATGCATTTTTGGGGGCTTCAAAAGTCCCCCCCCCCCATTCACTACTACATTATAAAGTTTGGAAGAGCCAGGACATTTTTAAAAATGTCTCTGATTGTGTTTGTCTGAAAGAAGATAGTCACATACACCTAGGATGGCTTGAGGGAGAGTAAATCATGGGATCATTTTCTTTTTGGGGTGAACTAATCCCTTTAAGTCTAGGAATAAGAGTGAAATTACATCATTCTTAGTATTTTGACACACTTAAGACTAAAATTTTACTCTGAGCAGCTTTATATATACGGCCCATGTTTTTTTTTTTTTTTTTTTTTTTTTTTTTTTTTTTAATTGACAGGTTTTATCTTTTCCTATCACTTGCTTTTAATTTGTTAAGAAATCAAATACACTGCTGAACAATAACCACTAATTTGTATTCTGTTATATTTTTTCCTATATTTTCTTTATGACAATTTTATGATTGGTTGACATCATGGATTTTATACAATGAAAAAAAAATGATAACAGAAGTTTTCTTCATAAAAGCGATTTCCTGGAACATTATAAGTTATTACTTTGAGGTTATGAGGGACAGATTTACAGTATGTTCATTGAGTTATACTGTTGTGTACCTTGATGTCAGTTGTTCAACATTGAAGTACATTGTTATGAAAGATGACTGTAAAAATGAGATGTAACTAAGATATTAGGATTGTACAGATCTATCCTTCACAGCCTTGTTTTCAATTGAGCTCAAATAAATATGCTGAACTAACCTGACTACGGTCCGTTGTAGGTCAGGAAATAAAACTATTTCATAATTAATATACAGCTAATAGAGTCAGCATATTCCAGATATTTAGCATATTAACATTAGCATATTCATTCAGCATTAGTAGAGTGCTCAGGTTTATTATTTCTCCATCATCATCTCTAAGCTGCCATAAAGCAAAGCAATGACTGGTTAATGTTTTAGCAATCGTATTACCACATAGGACTTTATGCATGCTGCTAGCCGGCCTAATGGATCTCATTTAAACAGGTGTGCATGAGCAGAAAGAAAGGAAGTGGGCGAGGAGAAAAAGAAGCTGAAAAGGCAAAGGACTAAGAGTGGGCATGAAGAGAGAGAGATAGAGGAGTTTGTCTGACAGTGCATTGATTCATCTCTCCCAGTTGACGTATTGATCGGCTGGCCGTAGGTCTCGGTGTAAAAGCGTGAGGATTAACAGACTGTCCAGTGGTCATTAATTTGGAGGTTGGAATGAACTTCCCAGGACTGCTAAGTATGCATCTCACTCACCAAAGTACCCAAGTGAGCGAAAGCACGCACTTTTTGTATCTGGTATTTTTTTATAGCATGTTAATTTTGCAGGTATAATATAACGTAATTGGTGTTTTTTTTTTTTAAAGTCAACTTGAAATGGCATTTACAACTTATTGTGACATTTCAGAGTGAAGTAGAAAAAAGCAAGGCACTTGATTTTACCCATTGGGATTTGACTGGATCTTGAAAAGTTGTTGCTATATGACAGGTAGAAAAATAAGAGGGCTTGGTGACATCAAGTCTAAGAAAAGAAAAGAGAAGAAAAGTAGTTTCAGAGGTGGGACATGTTATTATGTTTTGATGAAGGATAAAAATGTAATTTTTTGGGAAAAACCTGCATGAACTGTTCACATCAAGGACGTTGTGTATCCACCTGCCTTTGAAAGTAAAAATGGGCACAGCAGTTTGTAAATTGAATGTGCCTGGCTTCCAGTGTTATCCACTTCGAGTTATTTTTTTAGCTGTAGAAAACCGCCTGTTGTTTTATTGCAATCTGGTATTTCTTACTGCTTGTAGTATTGCTTGTAGCTTGTACCATTTACTGCACTTTGTTATTCTTCTAGATATTTACATTTATACAACAGTTCTGTCTGGTTGTCGAATCTGATTGGCTGATAGCCGTGCGATATTTTAGTGAAAACAGCACTCCTCCTACCTTTTCACCGTCTGTATCACTCCGCTGGAAGTGACCGTCATGGCGGCCGAGCAAGTCCACCGTAATTTTTGCTAATACTACTTGTTGTACCACGAACTGTAGTTTTAAGATTTTTTTAGACGAGAATGTAGTTGTTTAGACCTGAAATATGTGACTCATATTTAATAACAGCGCCTATTTTACAATTTGTTTTGACGTTTTCGGAGATGCGAGCTCCAGGGCGTCAGTTCAGTGCTCGTGTACGCGCCGAGAACAGCTTCATCTCGGCCAGTGCTTCGGGGATTTGCCGCTGGCTCTTATAGTGGTTAAACATGAGACATAATTAAATTTGAGTACATAGGACGGGCAATCTTTGGTCTTATTAATCTATTATTTGTTCCAGAGCAAGTCGAATTGTGCTATGTTAAAATATTTAATAAACGTTACCTTACATCCTTTATATAGCATAGCATATTGGCTACAACTAGACGGGACATATCAGACGAAGACTCTTCTCCTCTCTTCAAATACGTAAAACATTAAACTTTATAAACAGTGTTTTTTGAGTAAAGAAAACGCTTTACAATTTTTTTTTTTTTCAAACATCAGATCTTTATTTACCTTTGCATTGCATAGACGAGATGTCCAAATCTGTGCGCGCACTTAATTCACGATGTGAGGCGGATTTATGAGGTTTGACTGACAGTTTGAGGATCCAATGGAGTTACGGGGTTTTGTCACAAGCTCTTTAAAATCCTTTTTCATTCGTTAAATATTTGTAAAACCCACATACAAGCGTAAATGGTGACCTATAGTTTTTTTTTTTTTTTTTATAACTAGTGCTTTACGTTTTACTGAACTGTACAATTGTGTTTATTTGTTGTTCAATAAATATTATTTTATATAATGTCCATTAGTGCGTAATATGGATTGAGTGAAAGTTACATTAAAACGCCATTAGATGGCGGCAACACTTTACAGGAGAATGAGTCAGTGAGTCATGAACTAATTGTTATATACTTGCACTAGCATATTGTATATGACAATTTAGCTTTGACCTGAGGAGGGCAGTAATACACTTAGCAGTGTTTACACTGCCAGAATTCTAATAAAGAAGAAGAAGAAGAGAGCTAGTTCAAGATTAGCATTTATGGTTAAAATGTATATAATTTGACTTTTTTTTTTTTTAGAAAATGAGCGATAGTTTCTCTAGATAAGACCCTTATTCCTCGTCTGGGATCATGTAGAACGTTTTAAAGCTGCAATGAAACTGTAATTTTGACCTTCAACCGTTTGGAGTCCAGTATATGGAGAAAAATCCTGAAATGTTTTCATCAAAAAACTTAATTTCTTTTTGACTGAAGAAAGAAAGCCATGAATATCTTGGATGACATGGGGGTGAGTAAATTATCAGGAAATTTTCACCATACAAATGTTACAGTGCAGTGATTATTTTATATATCTTTTAGCTTTTCATCCAGGAGTGGGCAAGATTTTTGGCACCTGGCCCACATATATGAATAAAATAACCTTTGAGATACAATGTTCTCGATTAGTACTTGTATTCTTAAAGGGATAGTTCACCCAAAATGAAAATTCTGTCATCATTTACTCACCTTGAACTTGTTCCAAACCTGTATTAATTTCTTTCTTCTGCTTAACACAAAAGAAGATATTTTGAAGAATGTCGGTAACAATACAGTTGAATCCTATTGACTTTAATAGTAAGGGAAAAAATACTGTGGAAGTCAGTGGGGTCCATCAACTATTTGGTTACCCATATTCTTCAAAATATCTGCTTTTGTGTTCAGCAGAAGAAAGAAATTCACACAGGTTTGGAAGAACTTGAAGGTGAGTAAATGATGACAGAATTTTCATTTTTGGATGAACTATCCCTTTAAAGCAGAGAGACGTTAATGTACTTCTAGTACATGACGCACGGTGTTCTGAAGTAAATCTGTGACTGATTGGGCCACTCATTTCTAATATACTTGAAGTAGTTCAAATAATGAACTATTTCAATACTGAAAGTAGTTTAATAAAACAAACAATTTGTTCATGTAAAAGTTTAATGTAGTACCCATTTCAGGTCTTGGAGTCTGTACTAAAGAGCAGATGAATTGAATCAGGTGTGTTTGATTTGGGAGACATCCAAATTGTGCAGTGTTGGAGGTACTCCAGGACCAGGGTTGGGAAACAGATCTGTATTTTATTAAAGTTTATCTCCGAGATAAAGGTAGCACCAAGCAGTGACTTTCCTTTGAACAGAAAATAGCTTTGGAGATCGATAATCTCCAACATGCAGTTAGATATTTGGTACCACCTTTCGCAGTGGAAAAATGAAAGAGAGAACATGCTCATGGTTGCCATGTCAGACAAATTCAGTCAAATATTGGGTGGAATGTTGACAAATTAGCAACCCTGACCATGTTAAACACTTATGGAGGCTTGTTAGGTGCTACTGAGCTATATCAAATGACAAAACAATTTTAGGATAATTGACCCGTGGGCTTAATTAAACCACATTGAGGGTTGTAGTTTAGTGTCTGTCTGTGCTAGGCTGTTATGAAGGTCAGGTTTAAACAACAGTTGAACTGAGCAAAAATGGACAAAAGCAACATGAGTCTTTGAAACTTTGAGAACTCAATCAGTCAATAGGGAGAGTGATGGAGAATTGGGCTGGAGTGGGGAGGACTGTTTGTCTGTTGTTCTCCATAAAGATTGGATTTACAATAACATTGCCTCCACCCCCTGTCCTCTCTCTCCTCCCTCTCACAACATTTTACAGCTCTTGGCTCCTGGATCTGCCCTATAAAACACCGTAAACATAAAATCCACAAGCACTTAAGAACTGTCCTTCCGAGAGCAGGGGTGGAGGGAGGGATAAACATCCTTTTTACGCCACTAGCCATCCATCGCTCTGTCAATCCACCCATCCATCTAGTTAGTGGGAGAGGATATACTGTCCTGTATTGGTTTATTAAGATGCATTACATTGTGAATAGTGTATTGTGATTGGGTTTGTGAGAGAAACCACTTGCCCTTGCTGGCTATATGACTGAA
Organism: Megalobrama amblycephala; assembly: GCF_018812025.1. Taxonomy (NCBI): domain Eukaryota; kingdom Metazoa; phylum Chordata; class Actinopteri; order Cypriniformes; family Xenocyprididae; genus Megalobrama; species Megalobrama amblycephala. Next base: position 17,664,437 of record NC_063066.1, on the reverse strand, counting down.
AAGTAAACGGAAAAAGAAAAAAAAAAGTATTATTAGGGGAAGGTTGTAGGATCATAACCTCGAAATAGAATCAACAGTGTTGTTTAATGAAGATTGTGTTACTGCACCATGTTTGCTCATGGGAGAAATTGCATTTGCCCTCCATGTTTATTCATATTCTGCTGGGAATTAAGGACGAGTGCCAGTATTCTGAGTCACTGATAAGAGATATTCCAGACATGGATACAGAAACGATCCCAGATAAGAGTGACGCCATGCTGTATAGATTAAAATGGAACTAAGAGATGTTATTGAATTTCTTAAAAATAGAAAAAATAAATAAATTGGATGGATTTGATTTGAATTTTTGTATTATTAAAAAGCAGCAAAAGAAACTGGAAGGCGCTGTAAATGAGCTGAAGGCTACTCGTTTTTTTTTTTAATTTCTACTTTTGACTGACAGCAGAATAATCTAGAAAGCCCCAAGATGTGTTGTGCAGAACTCTATCTTTACCTTCAGCTGGAAAAATAGCCCCACAGATAGAGTAGAGAGGCATGACAGAGGATGAGAATGAAGGGAGTAATGCTGCATTTCTGCCTGCGCCGTTTTAGACTTCACTGCCGGGTTAGACGGTATGCATAATTCACACTGATATGTCTTCCTTTCACAGAAAGCTTGTGATATTCACACAGTTTTAGCAGGGAGTGTGGATAGCGCCACACAGGCGTATGTAAAATGTGTAGACATCTCTAAATAGGTCTGAAAATGCAGCTTATTTGTCAAAGAGCATAAGCCATTAAATCTGTTATCTGTTGCAAATGAAGCTCAGCATCCTTAGCTGGTGGTTCAGACCCCTCTCACCAGCGTAGGCGAATTTAAAATGAGTTCACACTGAGAAATCTCACATCTCTCAGCATATGCCACATTGTTGCTAATTGGAAACCAAGCTTGTTGGAGGGAATTGGTTGTCACACACACAACCCTAATAAATTCATTCTGTCTGCGTCGCTTAGAAAATTTCATTTCATTGAAATGGCTTTTCTTTTATGTAGTGTTTTAGCCAATTTAGTTTGTTTTGTTGAAAACGAAGAAGAAAAAAAACGATTCAATCATGTATGTGAACAATGAATATGAACTGAATGAGAATATAATTGTTTAGATATTTTTGAACATCCAGAAATTCCCAAACGTAGTGCCGTGAGTGAATTCTGTTTGATGCCTGAGGCTTTGTAATCATCTTTCTGTTACTGAACCTTTAATAATATTAATTGGGATTTTACTGTAAATTAATGATTTTTAAATGAATGATTTAGGAAAAAAAAAAAAAAAAATGTTTTGCAGAATGACAGCCCCATAGCAATTATTTCAGGCCTCGTTAAAAGCCTCCCACCTGTTCCATTCTGTAACAATCAATCGCCACTTTAGCTCCAATGAAGGAATGTGAATTTGTTGGTCTCCTCTCTAGTCTAATTAGCTTAATTGACCCAATGTGGTAAATGCAGGGAAAAGAGGCATGCGGTTCATCAGGGACGACTTCTGAGAGTTTCTTCTGCTGTTTGGATAGGTGCAATTGCTCGCAGTAATTGTACTGTAATTCTCAGTTTGGTTGCACTAGGTACAATGTGAGAGGCACTGTGAAGCCACTAGGTGTAGCTTCTTGGGAGTTTGATTTACCAGTAATTGGGACTTGTCAAACTCTCAAGTTAATTGTTGGGTATTGTCAAGTTGGCCTTTTAACTGGTGATTTGAGCGGCAAAAGCTACTTAAAGTTCGTTATAGATGCTGTACCTGTGCCTTCTTCCATATGTCAGTGTCTACAACTGTCTTCGCCAGTCATTTGGTTTAATAACACTCAATAATTTGATGTTGCTCTGAATTGTAAATCGCTATGGAAGAAGGTTTTCCAATTATCTAGAATTACATTCATTAGAGAAATGAGTTGGGGAACAGGTGCAAATAACTAATTGAACTTTACGTTGTCCGAGAAACCACACTGAGGACATGGCATGCTCTTTTACGTACACATTAAGCTATCGAAGAGCTTGTCCTTAAAACCCATTCTTTCTTGGATACTGTATACTGCACTTCCCCCTTCTCATTATATTGATTTCTGCATTGCTTACACAGGCATTACCACACTCTCCAGATTGGAGGCATGTTTGCGCTTAAACAGACACTATCTGTCACGGTGCACACAAGAACAAGATGGTAAGATCCAAGTGCAGTGATGTTTATTAAAGGGAACTCCAAACACATAATCCAAGGAACAGGCAAGGGTCAAAATCACAGAAACAGTCCACAAAACAAAAGGCCAGAGAAACAAACGGTGCACGTAACAAATACAACAAACCACAACTGAGGACAGAAACAACTGAGATTAAATAGACAGACACTGATTACAAAATACATGACAGCTGGGTGTAATGATGTGATAAATGGATAATGAGTCCGGCAGTGCGTTATGGGTAGTGTAGTCAATGGGGTGAAAACAGTCCAGGATGGAGTGCCCTCAAGTGGCTAATTCGGGCACTCTCACTGACGGTCGTGACATTACCCCCCCTCAAAGGAGCGGCTACCAGACGCTCCACCAGACAAAACAAAAACGAAAAACACAAACTCAGGAGGGAGGTGGACAGGAGGAGGATCAGGGGGAGGGATGGTGGGCCAGATCCAGGGTGCCCAACTGATAGCCAGGGCGGTGCTGGAGGAACTGACCAGGCTGGTTCCAGTGGTTCTGGAGTCCTGGCTGATTGCCAGGGTGGCGCTGGAGGAACTGACCAGGCTGGTTCCAGCGGGTCTGGAATCCTGGCTGATTGCCAGGGTGGTGCCGGAGGAACTGACCAGGCTGGTTCCAACGGTTCAGACGGCCTGGGCAGTGGCGGCAGGGCAGAAAGCCTGGGCGGCGGCGGCAGGGCAGAAGGCTTGGATGATGGCGGCAGGACAGAAGATCTGGGCGGTGGCAGGGCAGAAGGCTTGGACGGCGGCAGGGCAGTAGGCCAAGGGTGCTTCATGGCCATATCAGGGAGAGCGGGCAGCTCGGTAACGGTCTCCGTGGCCGTATCAGGGAGAGCGGAGGACTCAGGGACAGCAGCGGGCTCAGACTGGAACTGCTCAGGGACGGCAACGTGTTCAGACTGGGGCTGCTCTGGGACGGCAGCTGGCTCAGGCTGGGGCTGCTCTTGGACGGCAGCGTGCTCAGACTGGGGCTGCTCTGGGATGGCAGCTGGCTCAGGCTGGGGCTGCTCTTGGACGGCAGCGTGCTCAGACTGGGGCTGCTCTGGGACGGCAGCGTGCTCAGACTGGGGCTGCTCTGGGACGGCAGCGTGCTCAGACTGGGGCTGCTCTGGGACGGCAGCGTGCTCAGACTGGGGCTGCTCTGGGACGGCAGCTGGCTCAGGCTGGGGCTGCTCTTGGACGGCAGCGTGCTCAGACTGGGGCTGCTCTGGGACGGCAGCGTGCTCAGACTGGGGCTGCTCTGGGACGGCAGCTGGCTCAGGCTGGGGCTGCTCTTGGACGGCAGCGTGCTCAGACTGGGGCTGCTCTGGGACGGCAGCGTGCTCAGACTGGGGCTGCTCTGGGACGGCAGCGTGCTCAGGCTGGGGCTGCTCTGGGACGGCAGCGGGCTCAGGCTGGGGCTGCTCTGGGACGGCAGCGGGCTCAGGCTGGGGCTGCTCTTGGACGGCAGCGGGCTCAGGCTGAGGCTGTTCTGAGAGCATCCTCCAGGCACGCAAGACCGCCAAAACATAGAACGTGAGGACAGCCCTCTTGGCTATCACCGGACTGATAGGGAGAGCATGCCGTACTGAAGCGGATTCACTGGCTGGAGCGGGCTCACTGGCTGGAGCGGACTCACTGGCTGGAGCGGGCTCACTGGCTGGAGCGGGCTCACTGGCTGGAGCGGGCTCACTGGCTGGAGCGGGCTCACTGGCTGGAGCGGGCTCACTGGCTGGAGCGGGCTCACTGGCTGGAGCGGGCTCTGTAGTAGACTCACTGGCTGGAGCGGGTTCTGTAGTAGACTCACTGGCTGGAGCGGGCTCTGTAGTAGACTCACTGGCTGGAGCGGGCTCTGTAGTAGACTCACTGGCTGGAGCGGGCTCTGTAGTAGACTCACTGACTGGAGCGGACTCTGGAGTGGACTCACTGACTGGAGCGGGCTCTGGAGTGGACTCACTGGCTGGAGCGGACTCTGGAATGGACTCACTGACTGAAGCGGGCTCTGGAGTGGACTCACTGGCTGGAGTGGACTCACTGGCTGGAGCGGGCTCTGGAGTGGACTCACTGGCTGGAGCGGGCTCTGTAGTAGACTCACTGGCTGGAGCGGGCTCTGGAGTGGACTCACTGGCTGGAGCGGACTCTGGAATGGACTCACTGACTGAAGCGGGCTCTGGAGTGGACTCACTGGCTGGAGTGGACTCACTGGCTGGAGCGGGCTCTGTAGTAGACTCACTGGCTGGAGCGGGCTCTGTAGTAGACTCACTGACTGGAGCGGACTCTGTAGTGGACTCACTGACTGGAGCGGGCTCTGGAGTGGACTCACTGGCTGGAGCGGACTCTGGAATGGACTCACTGACTGAAGCGGGCTCTGGAGTGGACTCACTGGCTGGAGCGGACTCACTGGCTGGAGTGGGCTCTGGAGTGGACTCACTGGCTGGAGCGGACTCACTGGCTGGAGCGGGCTCTGGAGCGGACTCACTGGCTGGAGCGGACTCTGGAGCGGACTCACTGGCTGGAGCGGGCTCTGGAGCGGACTCACTGGCTGGAGCGGACTCACTGGCTGGAGCTGACTCACTGGCTGGAGCTGACTCACTGGCTGGAGCTGACTCACTGGCTGGAGCTGACTCACTGGCTGGAGCTGACTCACTGGCTGGAGCTGACTCACTGGCTGGAGCGGCCTCCGGGCCTTGAAGGATGGAAGAAGCCTTCTTCCTTCTCCTCCTCCTCCCTTTACCGGAGTGAAGCTGAGGCTCAGCGCCCACCTCCCCTGTGCCTTCTGAAACGGATTCCTGGGCTGGAGCATGCAGACTGCCTGGTTGACTCGGTGAGGTCCATTCTCTCCGATGGCGGAGATATGCGGCAAATCTCCAGAAGTCTAAAATCCGTAGCCCTTCCATCTCACATTGAGGCAGAGGATCGTCAAGGCAGCAATTAAAGAAATCCTTTAAAGCTGCATCATTGTACCCCAGCCCCACCGCCATCGTCCAAAAGACCTTGGCGAAGCATCCTACCTCCCAGCCGTCCTGACGTTGGGCCGTCAAAGCCCGAACTTGAGCCATCCGCTCCCTCGTGGTGGCTGGCGGAGGAATCCGGAAGCTCATGCTGCTGGATCTGTTGTCTGGTGGTTTGTTCTGTCACGGTGCACACAAGAACAAGATGGTAAGATCCAAGTGCAGTGATGTTTATTAAAGGGAACTCCAAACACATAATCCAAGGAACAGGCAAGGGTCAAAATCACAGAAACAGTCCACAAAACAAAAGGCCAGAGAAACAAACGGTGCACGTAACAAATACAACAAACCACAACTGAGGACAGAAACAACTGAGATTAAATAGACAGACACTGATTACAAAATACATGACAGCTGGGTGTAATGATGTGATAAATGGATAATGAGTCCGGCAGTGCGTTATGGGTAGTGTAGTCAATGGGGTGAAAACAGTCCAGGATGGAGTGCCCTCAAGTGGCTAATTCGGGCACTCTCACTGACGGTCGTGACACTATCCAATTGGCCACTCTTTTCTTTATTCACTTTTCCAGTGGATGAGCGTGTGCCATATACGCCTATCAATGCCATCGTGGAGCTTTTCTCTAAACTGTTCAAATTTATAAGGCCCTTAGGGAACTGACAAAGGGGATTATGTCTCACACATGATGGGTGCATTTGTTATTATTTTAAAGCACAGGGGGAAAAATTATAGACCCTTTTCACAGACTGTGATCTGTGAAAAATATTTTATGTGCATTTATAATACTATACTTAGTATTATATTACCTTTGTATCAAATTACAAAAAAACTAGTTAACGCTGCTGTGAGGGTGTTTCCAATACAGCGGCTGTGGGAGTTTACTCTTTTTGAAAGCTGTGAAAACACTATTGTTGAATTTTTCTCTTGCTAATTGTGCAAATGGAAACACAAAAAATATATTTAAAGGGTTAGTTCACCCAAAAATTCTGTCATTAATTACTCAGCCTTATGTCGTTCCACACCCGTAAGACCTTCGTTCGTCTTCAGAAAACAAATTAAGATATTTTTGATAAAATCCACTGGCTCAGTGGATGAGGCCTGCATTGCCAGCAAGATCATTTCCTTTTCCAATGCCCAGAAAGCTACTAAAAATATACTTAAAACAGTTAATGTGAATACAGTGGTTCAACCTTAATATTATAAAGTGAAGAAAATACTTTTTGTTCGCCAAAAAACCCCCAATATAACGACTTTATTCAACAATATCTAGTGATGGGTGATTTCAAAACACTGCTTCATGAAGCTTTGAAGTTTTATGAATCTTTTGTTTCGAATCAGTGGTTCAGAGCGCCAAAATCAAGTGCAGGCATGAAAACAGCTCAGGGGTGAAAAAGGTGAGAAGGATATTACCCCTCTAGGGGGGTAATATATTTAAATATTAAAGAAACATTTAAATATTCCATATTTTAAAGCATCAATCTGATGCATTTTGAGATGCTTTTTTTGCCAACCTGGGGAGAGCTGAAGAAACTTATCTTCAGCCATGAGTCAAAAATAATTATGGCCTCCTTACTAAGTATTATGAAGGGGGATCGAGCGGGAATCTTTATTGGTGTCGATTTTCAGTCTCTTTTTAATGATAGGCTTTACGCATCTGTCAATCATCCCCACTTGCTATTTGGGGGAAGAACCTAGCGCTATGATTGGTCGAACTCTTCTTCTTTTGCTGTTGCTTGATTTGAGGACTGCGCGTCACCAGGTTTTTGCGTAGTTTAGAGTGACAAATCGTACCAGCGTACTTTGAAGTCAAAATGCAGATCCGCTACACAAATTGCGTACAGGTTGGCAGGTCTGCTTATTGATAGAACGGTGGACCACTTTACCTTCTGCCTTGTCAGTCCCCTCACCTCAAAATCTACCTCCTCAAAAACTGTAGCGTTAGCTAATAATTTTCCACCAGAGCTTTAGCTAGCTGGCTAACGTTGCGTTCTCTCCTGCTTTGTTCAATGACTCAATTCATCAAGCTGTAGCTAACGTTAGCTAAGTCTATGTCAACAGAGCTCCTGGGTAACGTAGATATACCAGAAAATATTAAAATTATTGAAACCATCACTCACCAAATTCAATCAGTTAAAACGCCGAGGCCAGGCGTGCTTTCAACTTCTGATGGTGGTCTGCACTGGTGATGCAAGGCCCTTCGCGTTAATATTTCCATGCACTTGCGCTCCCTTCTGGCACGTGCATCTGTTCACAATTCACTGAATCTCGCGCTCCCTTCTGGCACGCGCACCTGTTCGCAGTTCACTGAATATGAATTCCCCCCCCCCCCCCCAAAAAAAAAAAATAAATTTCTCATTCGAATCTACACGATTCACGTAGGTCACCTATTTTGGTTTCAAAACGGCGAATTTCGCCAAAAAGTGAGGGATTTTCATGTGTGCAAGTGATTTCAGTAAACGAGGCTTCATTACATCGTAAGTGTTTTGGAAAAGTTCACATGACTTTGGCAGTTTGATATGCACTCCGAACCACTGAATCGAAACAAAAGATTCAAAAGCTTCATGAAGCAGTGTTTTGAAATCGCCCATCACTAGATATTGTTGAATAAAGTCGCTATTTTGTTTTGTTTTTTTTGCCGCACAAAAAGTATTCTCGTTCATAATATTAAGGTTGAACCACTGTACTCACATGAATTGTTTTAAATATGTCTTTAGTAGCTTTCTGGGCACTGAGAAAGGAAATAATCTTGCTGCCAATGCAGGCCTCACTGAGCCATCAGATTTTTATCAAAAATATCTTAATTTGTGTTCCGAAGATGAACGAAGGTACAGGTGTGGAACAACATGAGGGTGAGTAATTAATGACATCATTTCATTTTTGGGTGAACAAACCCTTTAATGAAGTCTCTCATTCACCACTATAAAAGTTTACCCAACTATGAAAAACCCAGAAATGTGAAAAGGGTCTATTGCTTGGATAGATCATATATTATGATAGATCAGATTGTGTATTTCAATAGCTTCTCATTAACTACGTACACATCAACAAAAAGTGTTTCATCACAACTTTTAATGATACATATGTCAATGAAAAAGATAACAAGCTTTATTTACTATTCATCATGATGATATTCCATATCTATAACGAGAGAAAGAAGTGATTTACATGTACTACTTGTTTGAATAGTTCACTTTTAAAATGCATCAGAAAAGGCTGGAAAATTGCAGATCCGGTATGGATATCCTTTTTGTGTTCCTACCTTTCTACTCTCCCGGCTAATGCTGCATTTAAGTCACACAAAGTCAGACTGTGGGAAAAAAAGTGGATTGTCTTTAATCAGTTAAAGACCTTTGTTCTCTCTCTTCCTTCTTAGCCCACACACAAGATGCAGAGGTTCACAGTGTTACATATTTATTAATCCCTGATTTCTGTTTTTCCTGCACCTCAGCATTTCACACACAAGGATTGTAATGAGCTGACACGTGTAAATGTTGTCTGATCATTCATCATCTGCTTAAATAGATTTGGTGTCCATGATATTCTCTGGTTTGTTCTGTATCAACAAGCCCTGCCCTTCAGTTAGCTTTTCTTTTTTTCTTTTTTTTCTTTTTTTTTTACATGCTAAATTGACTGTGTTATCTATGTCAGCCTGCCAGTTTGGGTTAATTCATCAATTAGGGTTTTCCCCTATTCATGATTGTCTTTAAGTGCCTCTTTCTATTTAGTATAAATTGCCTCAGATTTTAAGTCATACCTTCCATCATAATTTAAAAGCGGATGACTTTTGTGAGCTTTGTAAATTTCATTTGACTGTTCTTGAAACTATGTGGTGAATGGACATCCCCCCCCCCTTTTCAGACATAAGATATCCACTTTTTCAGATATCCACTTTTTGCAGTGTCTTATTTTCTATAGACACATTTCCTTTGTGAGCATGAAACCTTTTTCTGTGCCTTCGTCTCTTTCCTTCTTTTTCCTTTTGTCTCCTTCTACCCCACTTTTCTCACTCTCATTAAAAGAAAAGAAACCCAGTAGCAATTTGAGGTCTTTCATTGTCAAATCCATTATCACCACTGTCAGCTCCCTGTGTTGGGAACAAAGTCCTCGTGCTGCGTGCAAAAGAAATAGAGAGAATAAAGGAAAAGCCCATAAAAGGAGGGAGAGAGAACTGAGAATTCAAATTTGAATAACACCCCCCAAAAAGATTTTTTTTTTTTTTTTTTTTTTTTTTTTTTTTTTTGTCATCAGTATCCCCCAGAGCGGAAAGGCATCAGTTTTCCCAGTGCATATGTACACAGTAAAGTCCAGGTAGTAAAACTATATCTAAATTAACCTGGTCCCAGATCTCATCATCATCATCATCATGCTAACCCTTAATATGAGCTAGTTTTAGGACACTGATAATCATTGGTACTAAGATGCAAAAACAGCTTCAATTATCATCTGAATATTGGATAACATCAACACCAAGAGTGGTATCCCTGGCACTTTCTGACTATTATAGGTATTTTAAGCATGTTCCAAAGGGCTTTTTTCCCATTAAGAACAATGTTTTGAAAACTGACTAAAGGAGGCACAAAGGGTACTTTGGAATAGGGGTGTGCCGAATGAAAACCTGTTTCATTCACATATGACAAGTTGTTCCACTCTAAACAAATTTATGTAACAATGTTAATGTTTTGCATCATTTATGTAAAGTTTCTGCAGGACACTGTCCATTTAGCTTTTTTACATCCTGATTTTGAACAGTGAATCGTTTTCTTTCCTGTATGTGAAGTAACATCACTTAATGTCCCAAAAGATGCAATTCAAATTGCAGAATCCTGATTTTTGTTACACTGATGCTCCAATAATATGAAAACTATGCCATTTTAAATATAAATATTTTGATTAAAAAAAATCTATTTGAAATCTTCTATCCAGGAATAACATTTTGTGTATGGTAAATGGGGATAAATGGTCCCCTTAGAATCGGCACACCCCTACTTTAGAACCAAGGGAAAAGAACCCTCACCCAACTGCTTTACCTGAAGACAGGAACAGAATAGGCAGGGGGTTATAAAAAAGGCTATCACGTGTATGAATAATCTATGTCTGGTATTCCCCCTTCTCTGTACCCTCGATTTGTTCCATAGCCTGGATTTCCTGTGTGGTTCAGGGTGCTCCTATATAGAGTTGCATTATTAGAGGGAAAGATAGTATGGATGTATGTCATATCCTCAACTTTTGCCTTGGGCTGCAAAGGCTGTTGGGCAGACATTGGTGTCATCTGAAAGCCATGAGCCCTGATTTCTAAGATTGATGTGTCTTTTATGGTTCCAGACTCAACATAGTCATCATAATGTTTGCTGGCACCTCTTGATCCAACTACATCTCTACCGTATATAGAATGATCACCTGGTGTAAGGTACCCTGCACGGTGTCCATACCAGCAGAAAATGCCAAAAATTAAGAACAAAGACACCAATGCTGTTGCACCTCCAATAATCCCAGCAAGCGGGAGCGCTGACAGTTGGTCAGTTCCTCGATCGCTGTCCTGGTCTGAAATAGGCTGCTCTAGGGGATCCGTCTCTGTTTTGGCACAAGCAGGATGCTCATGCTCAGAGTTTGTGTTTATGTTTAACCCCCCAGTTGCTGTAAAAGAGGTTCTTTTACCGTCGTTTCCAGAGAGAGGCACCAAGCAGATGATATAACTTGACTGGGGCTGTAGTTGCGTAAGTAAATACTCACGGCGATCCCCTGGCACAAGTGTTTCTGTGATTGACCCCATTGCAGGACTGTTCCCTAGTCGCAACCAGGAAAGTCTGAAGGAGGGAACTGGCTGTGCAGCCTGCCAGGTAATGTGGACTGTCTCTGGTGTGAGAGGTTTTACACTGATTAGTAATGATTTACCAGTAACCCCATTTCCGCCTCCAAGACTGTCCTGGCCCATATCAGAATACTTGTGTCCTGGTCGTTTGGATCTGAGGGTAAAGAGGGAACCCTGTGGAAGTGGAGGGGTTGTTGTAACTGGTGGCTGTGTCGGAAAATAGCCTTTCTCTTTTTTTGCTCCATCATTTCCAACCATTCCTCCCGCAGTATCTACACTGATCTCACAGTCTGCTAATTGACTGGTAAGGTCCCTTAGTGCCATGCCTCTTAGTCTCTCTGGTCCATGGCAAGTTAAACCTCTCACGGTCACTGATGAACCTCGCTCATGCAACCAGTCATGAAGCCAGCGGAGGTTACAGCCACAATACCAGGGATTTCCTCGGACGAGTAATTGTGAAAGGCTGTCTAGATCCTTGAATAAACCCCTCGGAAGAGTCGTTAAGTTGTTACCTGATATATCCAGTTTCTGTAGTCTTCGCATGCCATCCAGGGAGCCTCGTGGTATGTGGGCTATGGCATTGTCCTGTAGATAGAGTCGAAGGAGGTGCATACTAGGAAGGTTCAACGGTGGTGCCTGGAGCGAGTTACGAACCAGAGAAAGCTCTGTGAGGTTAGACAGCCGTGAGAATGTGTCATCTGCGATTCGTTGATTTGCCAGCAGATTTCCATCGAGGAAGAGGCGTCTTAGAGAGGAGAGACCTCGAAATGCATGCGTTGGAATAGTTGAAATCCGATTGTCATCTAGTCGGAGTTCCTCAAGTGATGCAGGCAGTCCTGATGGTATACTTGAGAGGTGGTTGCGTGACAAAAAAAGAAGACGAAGCCTCGGATTGTTGGCGAATGCTTTGTCTTCTATACTTACGGTTGAAACTGAATTGTCGTCCATGTGAAGCTTCTCCAGCAGGGGGAGCCGTGCAAGAGCGGAACGGGGTAAAGTTCGTATATTATTGTCCTGTAGGTGAAGTTCTCGTAGCGATGGAGGCAGATGTGTTGGAAAATCATCAAGTTCATTATCATAAAGGTAAACTACTCTCACAGTCAGTCGTCGCTCCAAAGATGTTGGTAGCCCGGCATTGTCTATGCGGTTGTTTTGCAAATAGAGCACAGCTGCCGTTAATGGTAATGGAGGGATGATGCTCAAGCCACGGTCATTGCAGTAAATAAAGCCATCATCGCACCTGCAAGCTGAGGGGCATGGCACATCTCCCTGAAGCTCCGCCTCCCCGAGAGCTGCCTCAGCGGCGGCAGCAGTTGCTGCAGCAAACTCGAGGACTTCAACCAATAATGTCAGGCATAGAAGAAGTAGGAACAACCAATCGCGGAGTTCAACAAGGCTCTCTGTGGCCATAATTCCAGGCAAAGTACCCCACTCTCTCTGCAGACTTAGTTTAACCCAATGTCTCAAGTCAGTATTCTTGGTCACTGTAGTTGGGTCTTTCTTGCCCTTCTTTGCTTCCAATCACAAGCCCTGTGGGAAATACAGAAAATACTTCTTTGCTAAGAGTTTTAACAAAACTGATGTTACATTTGGTACAATGCAATTATAAGTCCACATATGTTATAAAGTATGCTGTCTGACTTTTACAGGACTTTTGCTTAAATTTGAAAAACATTGCAAGGTGGTAAGAGGTTAGTAAGCAAGTGTAAAGAAAATCAGTCAAGCTGAACGGCTTTCTAGATAACCTTAACAGAGCAACTGACAGGTAGGGAGCATTAGTCAGAAACATTAGAATAAAAAAGGACTGCAAGAAAAAGGCAAATGGCTTGAGGTTGAGTTAAATAAATGAGTAGTATGGAAAGAGTTTAATGTAACTTTACATTGCTACATTATACACTGAAAATTGTAGGTTTGAGGTGGTCGTTCTGAATTTATATTAAAATGTGATTGACATTTGAGTTCCTGGAAAAACAATTACAGGTTTATTCCTGGATTGACCTCAAGTCATATTACAATTCAAATGTTACTGGGAACAGTGTTTGAATAAATCACTAGTTTAATTTTAGCTCAATTTTTTGAAAGTTCACCGAAGGGTCAGATAGAGCTCTCATTTTCCGTCTGATTTGCAATTGAGATTTAGATGAAAACCACAGACGTTTACAACAAATTGACATGCATAATGGATGCTGTTTCTTGGTTGTTATTGTTTTCAAAATAGCATGAATTATTCAGAGGGACTACATGGAATACCCAACAGAGATTTCACTCTGCGTTTAACCAGTCATTGACTAGATGGCTGGGGATTGTGAATTTCCTGTGTATGTATTCTCTACAAGACTCTTGTCAATGTTAAATAGTGGAAGGAAGGCAAAGAATATCAATTCAACATCCCCTTAGGTCTAAAATGTATCAAAGTGAAAAAGTATACATTCAACATTATTTTTACAGCCAGATGTAATTTTTAAATCGGCAACAAATTTTTGCATCAGGGTTTATCAATAAGAATGACCACTGCACAGTAAAATCATGTTAATTTTGGGCCAGTGCTGTGTTACGACTAAATATTTTACATTCATTGATCATTGATCATCCATGTTTCTGCTATATGTTCTATAGTGTTGTTGTGAGTTTTGATAATTTGTCACCAAAATCATTTTATCTATCTGGACAACAAGGATGATGCTTTATCGAAATTGAAAAAAATGACTTGTTTTTTGGAGTATTTGTGTGTGAAGGGTTAGTATGCATCATTCTCTGCTGGGGCCTCATTCTTTTTGCTGCCTTCCATCCTATGGGATTGGACTTGTTTGTGTTGCAGGCCAGGTCAGATGGGAGATGGTTAGCTGTCTCTTGGTTACAAACAATGTTACCTTAGACAGCAACTACATGCAAAACAAACCCTTAAACTGTGCAAGTAGCCATGTTAAACTGATCAATAGAGCTTAGAGATAGAGAAACAATGAGGAATTTAGGAAGAAAATAGCTTGCTTCTATGGGAAATTATTCTATTTTATTTGAAACACTTTCATCTTGTTTGCTATGATTAAAGACAACATTTATAACATTCTAAGGAAACAATTAGCAAGAATATGGTATTTTTATAATCAGATATTGTTGTCAGTTTGACTGTCTCTTTTTCAAGACTGTCTCTCCTTTTTAAATGAGGCGTGCTGCATGAAAATGGAAGCAATTTAAATGTCATATTTAATGGCTCGCCCAGTGTGTATACATTTGGGTATTTTTAGAAATAAAAGAATCGGCTGTCTCTCAGGCCTGACATTGTATTCTCACAAAGAGGGCTGGAAGCTTGAGGACAGAGAGAAAAAAATATTCTGAACAGAAACACTTATTTGAAATTGCCATTAGCCAGTTAATAACATTATTGTATCGTTCTGTTTAATATTTAAATTACAAAATGCCACAGGCATTTCACTGACATCGATACTCAACATCACATTTGCTCAGCTGTCTAGTCATAAAAGGTAAATCGCAATGGCATTAGAGGTAATATGCAGCATGGTGTGCTGGTGTGTAGAACCTAGAAATTTCCTTCATTTCTTTTTCTTTTTTTACTTGACCTACAGTCGACACCCGTTAACCAATCATTAACCATTAACCGGCAAGATTGTTAAATTAGGATTAAATTAAATTAGAATGGATAAGTGTCTGTAACACTTAAAAGATTAACAAAACAAAAAACTGTTCAGAGTTTCGGTTCATTTTTGTGATGCGCTCCACAAACAAGTTAACGGAAAGAAAACCAAGATGGCAGAAAGCAGCATCCTATTTGTCTTCTTTATTTTACAAAAGCACAATTTTGTTTTTATTGTGAGGGTATGCAAATAAAAGTAGACAGTTTCTACAGTTTCCATTACAGTTTCGAATTATGTTTTGCTCTTATCTGTATGACCATAAATGGAGTATTTTAAGTTGTTAGCTGTTAATAGGAAAAAATAGGCATGTTTCTGTTTGTTTCATTTTAAATTAATTTGTTTTAGCTTGAGGTTTATATAGCTACTTATATTTTTCATTCTTATTCTGTTCTGAAAGGATTTGTTGTGGAGTGAGGGGAACTAAAATAGCCTATAGCTATGTTTATAGTGTATATAATGTTTGTAAACATTCCGCTTTATTTACAGGCATTTGACATTATTTCTGAATGTAATAATAAAGTGCTACTTACATGTGACTTATCTTTTTTTCCCTCTCAGAAACGCAATTTTAAATGTGTAGTGTATGTATACGTGTTTTTATTCATGCAGCAAATGTTTGAAAATATAGTTCTTTAAACTCTTTTATCTGACAGTTTTTCCTATCATTTACATTTGGCCAAAATCTTGTCATAAAAGATGATGCTGTATTGGCTATGACTAGACAGCAATTACCAGACTAAGACTCTTTTTTTGTGTTTTTTGAGTAAAGAAAACACTGTACCTGTTATTATTAAAGTATAGGCAAATAAAAAATCTATTAAAATAGTAATGTCATTAACCATTTTTTTTAATGTGACCACTTTTGGAACGTTAATGTTACAGAAGAAACGTTAGACAACTGATAAAACTATTGAAGCCCTGAGAGAACACTGTAGGGGTTGATGTGTAAAACAACTAGCAAATTTGCCTTTAGATGGCAGAGTGACCATGTCAAACTCTGTCTCTAACTTACTGCACAGTTTGAAACATTTGTATGTAGGCAGGTTACCTTTACCTTCTTTCTGTTCTGCATCTCTTGTCTGTTTCTCTATCCTTCATTCAAATGTTTCTCTGCTCTGAAAAAGGTTTTCATCCCGGCCATCTCTGTAACCGCCCACTGTGCGTCTGTAATCTCTTATAATCTCTTCTTATACTCTTCTTTAATCGTACTGTTTTTTTTTCTTTTCTGTATATCCTGCTGATCCTCGTGTCAATCTTGCATTTTCATTCTGCCTAAATCTGCTTTTTTGATCCTTCTCTTTTCTTTTTAGTTTCTACTTCAGTTCTGTCGACAAAATAAAAGGGTATATTTCTGCTGCACGATTGTTTTTATCTAGGCTCACAGCCCTTTACACATTTCATATTGTATTAGGACAGGAGGTAAGCATTCAAGAATTCCTAAAATCCAATATTTTTTAAGTTGGCTATTTTTAAAAAAAAAACAACTGTCCTTACCATCTAGCGGGTATCTCACATTGTCCTTTGGCTGGTAGGTTTGAGTGGCGTCACTCGTCCTCTTGATTTAAGATAGGAAATTGATAAGGAGCTCGAGGTCTTTCTTCTGGATCCTCTGTCCTTTGACCTCAGTGACTAATGAAAATTGCAGCCCTTTATTGTTGGATTTCTATTAATTGTAGGCACTGAAATAAGCATAACGTCAACCAGGAAATGTTTTCCAGTGTCAATCAATAGAAGCAGCCAAAATTTTCATCACTTCCGTACAGCAAGAAAATATCCGAGCCGATGATGTGTATTTAAGTTGCAGTGTGTCCATCAAAGTTGACATCATGTTGATTGTGTTTTCTTGAATGAGAATAGATAGAACAGAGGGATGTTGTGGCCCCTCATCTTTGACACCGTGTTACCTGTGAAGAAAAGATTTTTTTAGTGAATTAGAGTGTAAAGACAGGAAAGAAGACTTTTATATTCATAGTGTGTCATTTTCTCTTTAAACTTGGCTTGACCTAAAAAGAACTGTATTTCAAAGAATATCAACTCTGAAAATGGTGAAGTCAAGTTCAGTGTGCAGAATTAAGTGGAAAATCTCTTTTACAGGCTGCTGTAAGCCATAGCCAGGACGAAAAACGCAAAAATCAAGGCACACACGTATTGTTGCAAACTGGGTCACACTGTTGACAAGACTGAGGAAAGGCAACAAATGATGGATGTCTTTTTCGACTCAGTCCTCTGTTTTAGATAAAGGCATACCAAGATTTTTCCTGCCAGAGTTCCGAGACTAATTAAGTTTTTTTTTGTTTGTGTTTTTTTTTTTTTTTTTTTTTTTTTTTTTTTAGGTGAGTCTGAAATTATGCATAGTGTATTTTCATGTTTAGATTTCCGCTGTGAGTGTTTGTTGTTTATGTTTACTAGAACGGCCGCTTTGGGATTTAGCCTCTGAACCAGCAACTGTTAACTCTCTTTGTATCGTAGTGTGCTGAATCTGTTTAAATTCCCAGGCCTGACGTGGTTGATTTGTGTTTGTGATGTTGAAAGTCTCCTCTGGGTCCCACTGACTCCCAGTCTAATTGCTTTTTCATGGTCCAGTCAGAGATTGGGAGTGATCAAAAACGTTATTGCAGAAATTTAATGCACCATGTGGACGTAGCAGCCTGGTGAAGATGGATCAGCAGAGGCCCATAGTACCACATGTGAGAGTAGACAGGGAGCGTTTCCAAGGCACACAGCTAACGTAAAGGGAATTGAGCAGAGGAGGAGTAATAAGGACAAACAACGCTAATTAAAATCAATAAACGTATTGGGGAATTTTCGCTGATCAGTGCTCGTAGATAGCGAAAAAAACATAAGGGCTGTTCAGGCAGATGCCTTAAAATGTCTAGCGGGTGTAAAACCAGACAAATGCTCAGCCCGCTGCCCTTCTCTGTTCACCTTTCTCACTCTGCCACTCCGTCTGTCGTACGCTATAATGGGGCAGTCACATTAGGAAAGAGATTATGATGGGAGATGATAAGAGGTTATATCAGTGCTGCTGTCATGCTCGCACTGACCTCCATCCCCAGACGTGCTTGAGTAAATGCTGAAAATGGACAGTAATAATGTTCACCTGAGTAGGGGGTGCAGTTCCAGTGCTCCAGGGTTGATAATATTGCTGATGGTACAGATGCCCTCCATTCTTAAAGTTATTAGAACGGCGATACATCTGTGCTTTAATTTGAATGTCCTTGCATGTTTGAGGGTGAGTGTGTCTTTGTATATGTGTTCGTGTGCATGCATATGTGTATGAGCCCATGTCAAACATTTTTGCCATCCTGTGCACGTAAGCTACCCATCTCTGCCTTTCAATTTCTCATTTGCTGTGCGAGGGAGAGAGAATGGAAAAGAGAGAGAGGGGCAGATGGAGGAGTAAAGGAAAGAAGGAAGATTGATGAACCTATTGGAATCAAATTTGGTGGCAGAAATGACTGTCAGGCCCAGTATCCACAACAACACATATTCACAGCACTGACACAAAGACAGACAAACTGAGACTCACTGGGCTTTGTCTTAGGATCATGAAGGAGCATGAAATCTTAATGGTCTATCTCATTCCTCACACAGCTTTGTCATAAAATATTACTCAAGTACATCATGAAATAATTACTCCCCAGCAAATCCAGTTCATTATTAATTCACAACAAGCACTGATGTATAACGTTATTGTATTGGTTGGCTACTAGCAATGTAAACAACTGGAGAGCTTTGTGTTACTGTCTGGTCCCTTGCACATAAGAGCAGGAAACTCAGTTAATATGAAATGATTGGAATAGGGCCCTCAGGAATTGTGGTATTTTACTGAACAGTGAGTGACTGTATGTGTGTATGTGGCTTACATTGGGGATATGAAGATAGACGCCATAATAGCAGAGCACTGGCCGGAGGGCATACTTGTGTGTCAGGATATTTTTCAGTTCCCATATCAGCACATGCCTGTGAAACTAGTGCTCTAGGCCTCCAGGCTACAATGTTGTAGTGATAGTCCACAGCGCAGTTCTGTTTTAAAATGGTTTCGTCAATTGGACTCTGCGTTCTAGAATTATAAGTGATCTAGAATGTTCTACAATTGTCACATTCACGAAACGACAGATATGTCTTATGCTAATGACACTTTAAAACTTCTTTTCAGAAAGCGGACTGATTCATTGCTCAGTCTACTCGGTGTAATTACCTACTATTCAGTGAAGAAAAGAAAAAAAATATATAATTGCTACACAGGGATGTTTTGACAGTGGAGTACAAACACCTTGATGAGATGTGCCTAGGTACCGTTCTCTCTCTCATTTTTTTTTTTTTTTTTTTTTTTTTGCAGTCCAGTGATGTCTAGGGGTGGGACAAAATATCGATATGGCGATATATCGTCATCCTTCTCTGCGCGATACGAGAATCGTATCGCTGCGCCAAATATCGATATTTTAATTTTAAAAAATAAAGCGCTATATATAGATTTCTTTGCTCAAAGCGTCCTACTTCAAGGCGGCGCTCGACACATGAATGAGGGAAACGTGAACTTAAGTTAACTAGCCTAAGAAAAAGAGGTTATTAACAGGATGGCGGACAGCAGTGTGAGTAAATAGATGCCCCAGCCACGTTTAAGTTCAAAGTCTTGACGCACTTTTATACCATTGATGTGACAGTCGTAGACATCTTTGACGTTCTTCACCGAGCGCTTAGATATACACGGGAGCATTTGAAAGCATATATTAGGGATCCTCTGATAGAGCCTGCTTTCGAACGCTCCCGTGTATATCTAAGCGCTTGAAGAACGTCAAAGGGTCTGTTTGCACCTGGTGACTTCATGCATTTTCTCTGATCGGATAGCTATCCGATCGTGAAAAGACCAGGTCTAAATGCCTAAAAACGCATTTGAGACGGATTTAAATCCGATCGCTCAAACCACTTCAGGAGATGGTCTGGGACGCATTCCAGTCAAAACTGTCTATGCTCAGTCTAAATGCATCTGGTTGTTGAAATAATATGTAAATTTTACTTCTCCCAAAAATACTAAAACTGAAACATGTGAGACAGATAGACAACGCTACTGCATCACACATCGCCGCAGATCTTTCAGCAACTGACGCGACTGCCGCATATGAAAGTGAAAGTAAGTCGCAGACGCATAACACACAATTATCTTCATTAAAAGTAATGAGACCTTAATACCAGTGCTGTTGCCGCTCTCTCCTATTGCAGTCTTTGATTTTGAAATTAACTGATGGTCAATAAAATGCACCTCATATTTCTTGCTTTCGGTGATGTGAACTCTATTAAATGTACATATAAGATCGGATTTATCCGTTAACCTGCACTTAACCTTTTCACGTGCATTTTGTTTTCATATTAAGACCAATATCGATGTATCATTATAGGATTATCTCGATATTTTTCGCAGAATTGACCCGCGATTTTTTTTTTTTTTTTGCGTGAGGTACCCTCCGATTCCCACCCCTAGTGATGTCTCAGATCTTTAACTGCCAGTGGCACTGCAGCGCTGAATAGTAATATGTGTGTGTGTGTGTGTATTTCACTCTCTAAGATCTGATGATAATTAGCTAAAGGTAATCAGGGGTAATTCAGCAACGGGAGTGAAAATGGCAGGAGACGCAGGGATGTGACCAGCCTCTCAACACACACCCACACACTGCAGCCTTTTAGCATGAACAACCAGGAGCAAAGAGAGGGAGAAGCAGAGATGAGGGGGTAAGTGTGACAGAGATGCGTGGATGAGCAGAGAGGGGAACGCACCTTATTTTTCCCATATCCCCATTTTTCTGTTTTATTCCTGTGCTTCCTCCCTTCTCTCCTTTGGCTCCCATCCTCTTGGATGTTCACCAGTGCATTTACTGTAATCTGTGAACCATTAATGCATAAATGCCTATACTGATTTATGTCCTTATTATATTCAGTGTTTGTGCACTGAACAGAGCCAGTGGCTTGTGAATGTGATAAAGATGCACTAAAGTGGCACAGGGTGAGAGAAAGAGAGAGAGGCCTAATGCATTGAAGTAACACAGAACTCTTGACTGTATATGCAAAAAAACCAAAAAAACAAATCAAGGCTTATTGGTATTTTAAAAGGCATACAAGCATACTTTAGTCTTAAGGCTGATTACATTATAGGCAAAGTATAACTGGGATGCAAGGACAAGGACAGATAGTGAAAGTTGGACTGAGGCATTCATCCTTTCTTTTGTGGATTTTTCTTTTGTGAAACAAAAAATCGACGACTTTCTTATTTTAGCGTGTTTTGAGTGACATGCCACAATATTCATGATTCAGTTTTCAATATTCTTTGACTTTCTTTATGTCTGATGCCAAGATGTCAGAGTGACGGTACTCGTAATTCATAAGTTGCAAAGAAGATAGATGAATGGACTTGAATGCCTACAGAAAGTGGAGAATAAATTAGCTTTATTTACCTTTTCTTAATCATGAAAGATGGAGTCAAATGCAGCAGCAGGATGATGGTGCATTTGGAGATGTACATCTGCACCTGCAACATGC
Organism: Megalobrama amblycephala; assembly: GCF_018812025.1. NCBI lineage: Eukaryota > Metazoa > Chordata > Actinopteri > Cypriniformes > Xenocyprididae > Megalobrama > Megalobrama amblycephala. The sequence goes on along the minus strand of NC_063066.1, from coordinate 17,643,277 downwards.
GAATGAAACCCTACCCCTCATAACTCTGACAGTGCTAGCTGCACATCTCATCTGTCTATAAAATTGTGTACTAAGCAGTCATCTCCTATAAAATCATTTTAATGGACAAGAATTAATGTTCTTGACCCTGAGGTTTAACGGAGCGTTTTAAGGTCTTTGGTTTGATGAGAAATACACTCTTGTATTGAGTTTGTTTTTCATTGTTGTCTGGATAAAGAAAACAAGATGTTATGAGTCACCTCGTAGATTAAATGCTTTTAGACATTTCCAGGGATAACATGACTGTCTGTGGTTCATATTCTCTCTCTTTTACTTTTAGAGATACCTGAATCTAGGATAAATACAGACCATTAAATTTTATGCAGTATTTTGCTACTGAAATAATTTATACTTTTTCATCCTCTCTCTAAACTCCACCTTTAATCTTTTTCCTCCACCAGTCTTTTAGTGAAATTTTCCTCTTTCAAATTCATCCTCCTTTTATTCTTTAGAGGCAAAATGTTATTAATGCTAACACATTTCTAATATTGTCTTGTGTTATGTTTACTTTTCTTGAGGTGAGTATCTCATCAATGTTGTAAATATATGACAGACATTTGTCACTGTCACTACTTCCAGCAATTTTCCTTTCTTCACATGTCTTCTAATTCGTTTACATTTATTCATTTATTTTGTTTTCCCATCTCCCTTCCCATTTGTGATCCCAATATTTTTGTGCCAACATACCATCCACCCTTCCAGCTGGATGAGATGGGCTTTTATTAGAATTACACATGAACACTGACATATACGTAAATGACTTTCTGGTGATGCATTTCAACTAGCTCCTTGTCTCTTTTCAAATAATATCCCTCCCTTGCATTACCATTCCAGTCCTATTTCTCTTTTGCCCTTTTCTTCTCTTTCTTGTGCTCCCAGTTTCTTTGTAAATGATGCAGTCACTGGAAATAAGCAGACAATTTAAGTGCTGAATACTTCAATGCTCACTTTCTCTCTGTTTTCAAGCGCACACACCACAATCACATACAAACAACCAATCATACCTCTTGCTGTCCCTCAGCCAGTGCTTATGAACATCAAACACAAACACTCAAAAGCAGAGCGTGCACACAGGAAGAAAAATAATTAGGTTTGTCTGAATTTGACTTAATGTGGGTAAATTTCTCTTATCAGCATTTCACATAACAAGAAAGAGCAAAATGTCATAATAAACAGCCCCCACTGTGTGGTGTATAAAAAGTAGCACTTTTTATATAAATACAATTCATGCATTTAGGTCAGTGAACAAAGTTGCCCACATGTTCGACAAACCCCACTCACAGAGCGGAGAGTGAAACGAACCATGTTCAGAAGCGAGCGTTGTTTGGCTTCCTATGGGAGGCCTGTGCATTTGTTTTTTTGTATTTTGTTTTTATAGCTCATTTAGAGCCAAACTGCAAGGCACCATGCTGTGCGCAAAACATGCATTTTTGCGTTCTTCCCACACTACACAGTATCACTTTAAGTAACTGAGCCCAAATAAAATAAGTTGCAGCTCTGCTTGAATGGATCTCTCTGCATGTAAATTATAAATGAGCTGTAATGATTTAACAAGCATGTGTTTGATAAGCTATGTAATTTCAATGAAGACTGCAGGGTTTAATAGGATGTGCTTTCATTCTATATGCATGCTTTATGTCAGTTTTGACATAAAATACAAGTGATTTTGTATGTCCGGACTCACTCTATTAACCTGCCACATTCTAAAATTAGCAGCACTTCAAAACTAGTTGCATTATCAAAGCCTAGTTCAGAGCTTGCAGCTGGTTTTTGCATGGAATATTAAAATCCATCGATTCAGACTCTTCCGGGCCCCTTTCAGACCTTGTCCAATTATCTAGAGCCACATTCACTTAATTCATATCGCCTCCATTTCATCGATTCTACAGCTATACAGGCAACTCTTTGAGACCCATTTTACCTATAAACTCTGCCTGCCCCAGACACAATCTCCTCTATCATACTTTCTTTCAGACAACGCTGTCTTTTCTTGACTGGTTCACGGCAGGCGAGGCACATCTAGAGATCTTTGTGTAACAGAAGAGCATTTGATTCAGGCGAAATAAAAAATTACTTTGTGTCAATGACCAAACGGCCACATTGATTAATAAATGACTCTGACGTAGGTCCTGTGTCTATGACAACCCTGTCCTGGCAGAGGATAAGACAAAACACTCATTGTTGTGTGGGTGCTGTTCCCTCTCCAGAGAGCAAGACTAGTCTGTCTGCATTTCCGCCCTTAAAAAGGACATTACTAAGAGCTCAGAGCTCTCTCAAGTTGTGCATCAATCTCCTTACTGTAATATATAATGAATCAATAACTTACAAATTATGATTCAGTTGGAGTATTTTATAAGATTAGAGTAAGTGGATTAAAAGAAGAGTATTGGTGTCATAACCTTGTTCAGCTTTCTCAGATTTTCCAGAAGTGGTTTGATTGTGGTCACTGATGTTGTGTAAACACTCACTTTCTAGGAGTAGGAAATAAAATTGCTTAATGAATGAAAAAATAATAATAATAATGAATTCGTGTAATGCCATGCGTTTGCCATGTTTTGTTCATGTTGCCCATGATTAAAAGGGATTTGGGGGGAAGATTTGCTAGTGTCTAAATTACTAAGGTATTGATATGTCAAATTTTGGTATTTTGGTAACTTTTATTTCCAGTAAAAAAGAAAAATAAAGATCAAACTACATTTTATAAATATTTCCGGTCAAGTTTATAATATATTACATCGGCATATGAGAGTCAAATTGGATGACTACAGGGACTCATCCTAAGATCACTCATTTAATAGTTAATTTATTGTCTGTCAAAACCAACGTTCATTGGATTGGTGTTTATTCTCTTTAGCGTACAATGTGAAGTATTTCACTCAGTTCCCTGATTATTCCGATTCAGAGAGTGAAGAACAAATTTATACCTGTACGCGTAATGTATTATGCACGTTATCTTCTCTGACAAGACAGCATGTTGAAGCATTTGGGCTGACATTTTCTTCCTGTTCTTGGAAAGCGGTGATGCATTCAAAACATCCAGAAGTGTGGAAATGTTTTCAAGGAAATGTGTGTACTCACTGGTCCTGCTTCTCATAAATAATACCGTGTATTGTGCACGTCATTTTTTGACAGACATTGATGTTGTGATTTTTAAATGATGTGGATTTGATGACCGATGGATCGTAAGGTAATAATTATTTATTTCTTAGCCGGAAAATATTCAGTGAAGTGATAGATGCCCATGAGTGTGTTATGTCGATTATTTTTTGTTCTAAAAGTCCAACCGACAGTCAGCCTAAGTTTTTGATGGATGTGATAATGTGCATTGAGGGGTGAACTATGTTTGGTTTTTGCTAATTATAAAATATGCTGGAGATGTTCAAAAATGTTTGTGTAGTTCATTACGCTTATTATATGGAATTAAGTTAATTTCATGGCTAAATAAATTACTCATGTTACTCAGAGACCGACATGTTTGGCTTGTCAAAAATGGTACATTCAGCTGTCGCAAATTCGTTGACTTTGAAAATCATGCAATCATTGTTCTTTTCTTTCTCTCTCTCTCTCTCTCTCTAGAGAGAGAGAGAGAGAGAGAGAGAAAATTGCTTAAAAGTTTGTGAACCCCTTGCAGAATTAAAATGTTAATCATTTTAAAAAATAAGAGGGATCATACAAAATGCATGTTATTTTTTATTTAGTACTGTCCTGAATAAGATATTTTACATAAAAGATGTTTACATATATTCCACAAGACACCCTTTTCAGCAGTGACTCTGATTTTGAGATCCATCTGTTTTCTTCTGGAGCATCAGTGATTGTTTGAACCTTTTTTAGTAGTTGTGTTTGAGTCCCTTAATTGTCCTCAGTGTGAAAAGATGGATCTCAAAATCAAAGAATTTGCAGGACCTAGAGAATTTTTCTGAAGAACATTGGGCAGTTTAACTGCTTAGGATAAACAAGGGACTCAAGAACAACCATCACAAAACAAAACAAACAAACAAACAAAACAAAAAATCAGCCGTGGATTATACAGGTAATGACACACAGTATTAAGAATCAAGGGTACATAAACTTTTGAGCAGGGTCATTTTTATAAATTCAGCCATTTAAAAAAAAAAAAAAATTTGTCTTGTGGACTATATGTAAACATCTTTTATGTAAAATATCTTATTCAGGACAGTACTAAATAAAAAAATAACATGCATTTTGTATGATCCCTCTTATTTTTTTTAAAATGATTAACATTTTGCAGACTCATAATGATGGTGCTATTACCCACCCCTAACTGTTGGTATGATTTAGTTACATGGTTATTGAACAGAACCATTCTTACCCAAAAATGTACAGAGATCCTGTTCAACTGAGTCAGATCACCACCATGGATGTATTTACGCATTGCAAGCAGCAATCATTTTCAAAAACTGTGATACACATTTTTTTAATGACGTTGTTCAGAGCACTGAGGTAAAGGCTCCAGAATACAGTGTTTGGTAATGCTAGGGAGTCTGGGAAATCAAGTGTGAGATTATTACAGCTGTCAGCCTAGAAAACATGAGCTAGCACTATATTATGGTAGTTTTAGAAGTACTTGCATATTCATTGGACACTTGAACGTCATACCAAAAGGCTGAGTGATTGTTCCATTTCTGGATGTAGTGCCAGGAAAAGAGGTGTATGACAAGGTGTTATTTGTGTGTGTTGTTTGCCATTTTGTACTACAAACAACAAAAAAACCTTTCCATTACCCAATATCGAATAGAATATGAGTTGCTCTAGCAACAGTGGTGATAGTTAGATCATGAAATGCTCAGTCTGTCTGCCAGCCTCTAACCATTAACTATCTCACTTCTTCCTCTATTTATTCCTCTATTCTATTTAGTGTGCAAAGTACATTAGTAAATGTTTTCATACAAACCACAGTGGCTTTGACAAAACAATTCATTAGAAACAAATGCTATTGTCAATAATTTATAGTGAACTAGCAGTAATAATAGCTAGTGTGTAGAAGGCTCATTGTGTTTGTCTGTTTGTGCACTAGGTTTCTGCTACTACTAACAGTCTTTTTATTGTAGGTGCTGAAAGTGGTGACTTAAAACTGTTAGCTCTCTGTTAGTATTTTTTCCTCTGATGTCTGTAAAGATATATAGAAAACTAGTCATGTGTGAAGCTGCTTTATCTCTATTGTAATCTGTAGTGCTGTGTTTTTATAATGCAATCCACTGCAGAGTGACCCCACTGACACACACATCACTCTCCCAGGTCAAACTGTGAATTATAAAATGACTAAAGCTGCTGTCTAGATATCTACAGCTTGAAATAAAATCACTGAAAACAAAAAAAACAATCATTATAGGGTCATTCTGTGTCAAATCAACCAAATTTCGGAAACATCCCCGGCTCAAATTTTTGATTTTTTATGTACAAAGACAAACACAAATAGTGATGAAAGCCAAAATATTCAATGTCACAGATGCATATTTACTGAGTAATCCACTATTTTGTAGAGGGGGGTCCAAAATGAAAATTTTCATCTGAGATTTGGAGCCAATTTACAGGGGTATAAAAAATGACTTTAGAAAGTTGGCAGCATCATGATTTTTGCATGCCTGTAACTCAAGAAGTATTAAAGATATCTAAACATCCTTTTAGAGTGTGGTTCTTAAAAAACTTTCTTTTTGGTATCTTAATTTTAAGGGCCCTCAATGGTTTAATCCCAGAGATATGGAGATCTTAATGCAGCTTCATGAGTAAATTGGTAAATTGTACTAATTTTCAGTGGTCAGAAACCAAATGTGGGTCACTTTGCATACAGCTGATACTTTTTTCTTTTTTCTTCTGAAGAACAAATAATGTTAAAACTAGAAATACATCTGTATTCAGTATATCTTAATATCCTTCCAGATTTTCATTGTTAATAAATTCCTTTTGAAATCTTTTTTTCCAATGCCCTACATAGTTCACTTACATAGATATGAGGATCTTAAAGTAGCTTCATGTTCAAATTGTTCATTTTAAAAAAAATTTTTTAACCCATTTTCAATGGTCGAGAACCAAATGTGAAGCTACATTCCGGGTTGCGTTTTGACGAGCCTGCAATGCATTGAAGCAGCGTCTTATTAGATCACAAACTAAAATCGTGTGTTACTCCTATTGTTATATCATGCATCTTGCAGATTTACAGTTCACCGAGAAGAGATCGTGTGATGATTATATAAAGGACGTACAGGAGTAGATTGAAACTTAACACAAATCGACTAGTAAAGGTTACACTTACTTTATACAAACAAAACGTCTGCATTGAAGACTTCAGGCACATACAGGTGTATAATAGCCTTTTTAAATTGATTATCCTGATTTATTGCACTCTATATCAAATGTCCGCTTCTAATTTTATTAAAGTGACCTGCCATAGTTTAATTTGTCCTGCCATAGTATTATAATGAACCTGAAAGATTACCAACTTGGTGTTTTGCGTCATTGCATTGGCAAAGCATCTGTCAATTGAACAAAAAACAAAATCGCGATATAGCTTAGTGCGCTTGACACACAGCGAAGGCTGTGATCTAATTAAATGGATTGTGGCGCCTTTCAATCAAGCAGTGCATGATTCGCGTCTCAGAGCGGCATGTGCTGTGCGTTTAACCTTCATTTTTGTCTACTCCTGTGTATCCAATTTAAGTTACATATATTTTGTTCTTGCATTGATGTGACATTTGTAGCAATTTTGCACTTTGACAGTCAGTGTGAGATATAAGCTACATTTGAGTATTGTATCTTAAATACTTTTAGAGTTACAGGCATGACAACTAAATATAATATTTATGGAATTCAGACAGGTATGTTCTATGAAATTGATCTGATAGAAAAAAATGAGATACATTTCTAGTTTTAACATTATTTGTTATTTAGATATTCTTTAAAAGAAAAAAGTATCAGCTGTATGCATTGCAAAGTGAACCACATTTGGTTTTTGACCACTGAAAATATGTACAATTTACTCATGGAGCTGCATTAACATGCCCATATCTCTGGGATTGAACCATCGAGGGCCTTTAAAATGAAGATACCAAAAGGAAAGTTTAAGAACTAGAATCTAAAGGATGTTAAGATATCTTTTATACTTATTGAGTTACAGGCATGCAAAAAAAACAAGAAGTGCTTTTTGCCATTTTTGAGCTGTCACTGTTGGCATATAATGCAACAAAGATAGCTAAAGTCAACTGATTTTACTAGCAGACCTACCAATCTCTGTGTAAAAATAAAATAATGATGCTGTCATCTTTCTAAAGTCATTTTACACCTCTCTAATTTGGCTCCAAATCTCAGGTGAAAACTGTCATTTTGACCCTTCTCTAAAAAATATACATTTGTGACATTTAATATTTTGGCTTTCCTCACTATTTATGTTTGTTTTTCTAGAGAAAAAAAATATATAGAATTTGTATATTGTAAACTTTGCATTTGGTTTCTTAAAGGTGCTCTAAGCGATCCTGAGCGGAGTAACTTCCTGTTGACGTTCGAAGTGTTGTCAAACAAAACAGAGGCTAGCTAGACCCTCCCTCCGCCTCCTCCTCCCCTCCCATCCGTGCGTCCTGAAACAGTCATGAACGCGCATTTAAAATCATTCTTGTCGGTTATTGGCTGGAGCATGTTTATTATGTTTTGTGGTCCAGGCTGCACCAGTTTGTTTTTATTGCCGTTTTCAGGGCTTGTGGCGACTACAGAGACCGCGTTTTTTTACAGTGTGTTCAGGGGACAGGCAGCTAGCGGATAGTGAGGACATGTTTGCTGTATGTGACAAAAAATGTTTTGGCCTAAAAACGCGTGACATCGCTTAGAGGACCTTTAAAGGGTTAGTTCACCCAAATATGAAAATTCTGTGATTAATTACTCACCCTCATGTCATTTCACACCCGTAAGGCTTTCAACTTCAGAAGACAAATGAAGATCTTTTTGATAAAATCTGAGAGCCTTCTGTCCCTCTATTGACAGCTACACAAGTACCACTTTCAAGCCCCAGAAATGTAGTAAAGGCATCATAAAATTAATCCATGTAACCCAAATGGTTTAACCTCAATTTTATGAAGGTATGCTGCGAGTGCTTTTTTTGCGCAAAAAAAAAACATAATTTACCACTTTATTTACAAAATATTCATCTCCAATGTGCTTTCCCGAGAGCACCATGACGCATATGTATTGTGTTGATGCAAGAGCAGACATTGTTGCGTGAATGTATGTTAATAAAGTGGTAAATTTAGTTGTGGCCTAAGGTTTAGAGAATCAGGCTTGTAACCCGAAGGTTGCGGCATGATTCTCAATACCGGCAGAAAAATGTAGTAGGGGGAGTGAATGAACAGTGCTCTCTTCCACTCTCACCCACGACCAAGTTCAAGTTAGTGAGCTCGCCGACAGGTCGGGCTGTGATCGAAGGCAAATCAGCGGGTGATCGCCACTCGACAATCTTTATGTGTGAACTACTCAACGACACATCAAAGAGGCTCGCTGATGCATCACCGACACCACGCTGATGCCAGACAATATCTAGCATGCTAAATATCTGGAGCTGTCGGCCGAGTCGACATCCTGTGGTGTCACGTGTCTCGATGAGCTACAGCCGATAAGTTCACCTGCCACATGGTTTCGGGACGAATGGATGAATTCACATGCTGTAGCCTGTAAATCCGGCTGACAGGACTCTCTGAACTGAGGCGCAAACAAACATGGCGGCGACCATCTCGCATTATAAATTAAGATCTAGGTCATTATATAGGTTTTTAAATTACAAAACACTCACTTGCACATGTTTGAGAATCGGAATATCAGATAGTTGGTGACATGGTGAGCAAAGCAATACATCTGTCATACAGTGTGGCCACGGTGTGTCACGTGACAGGCATGACACGTCCTCATGGAAAGAATAAAGAGAAACGTTCTAAAATAATGGTCGCTTTAACTCTGGGAGATCAGCCAGAATATTTTAAACTTACACTGCCCTCCAAAAGTTTGAAAACGCCCTAGAAAAGTGGGGTTTTGGACAATATTGGCATGAATCCTTTTTAATGTGTGATAATTTTGCACTGATAAGGGACAACACAAACTGTTTATTACATAAACAGTTTATACATAGAAAAAACTTAAATTTCGATTCATCAAAATATCCACCATTAGCAGCTATCTGACCTAAACTGGGTTCTAATTGGTTCATTGTATTCTAAACTTAATTGGCAATCAATTGTTGAAGCTATTAAGGTGTGCTGACCCAAAAATCTTTTACAAACCTGGGCCAAGTTTAAACCAGTAATCAGGCATCACAGCTGGCAAAGGGGCATGTCTGACTTTGACATGTATATATTGCCATTATTATGTAATCAAAATGAAAATTATTATTGCTGGTCTTCAATGATAATGTCAAGTTACTTTAATGTATTTGCACCAAAAAATGATAAGGAATTATGCTGATATCGTCCAAAACCACACTTTGCCAGGGGTGTTTACACACTTTTGGAGGGCAGTGTATGTGTGAAAGGGTTAATTTAATTTTAATTAAAATATAATTTAAAATTTAATCTAATTTCTTCCCAATGTCGATTTTCAAATAAAGTTGTTGGGTGACAGAGTTGTTGTCAGCTCCTGTAGTTTGTGACCCCCTGTTGCCGATCAGTTACGTAATGTGTCACATGGTGTGAACACCACGACTTCAAGACTCCACAGCAAGTCATGTAGTCTGAACAGCACAGCGATCTGCTGGTGTTTAAAGTCCTGTAGTGTGATCTTAGCATGAGGTGCCCTTGAGCAAGGCACCTAACCCCCAATTTCTCCCCAGAAGCCACATGGCTCCCCAATGCTCAGAGGGTATGTGTCCAGCACGGTTTGCAGGTGTGTGTTAACTACTCACTGCTCCTAATGTGTGTGCACTAACTTGGATGGGTTAAATGCAGAGGACAAATTTTGAGGATGGGTTACCATACTTGGCCTTCATGTCACATTTCTTTTGTACAAACAAAGCTCTCGCGTCACTTCAAAAAAAATTGAGGTTAAACCACTGGAGTCACATGGATTATTTTAATGATGTCTTTACTAACTTTTCCGGGGATTGAAAGTGGTAGTTGCCTAGGCTGTCAATAGAGGGACAGAACGCTCTCAGATGCCATTAAAAAGATCTTCATTTGTGTTCCGAAGACGGACGAAGGTCTTACGGGTGTGGAACGACACGAGGGTGAGTAATTAATGATAGAATTTTCATTTTTGGGTGAACTAACCCTTTAAATGTAGTGAATAATTATGGTATCACATTTTCTCAGTTGTTTTGTATATTTTAAGATAGCTGCTACAGAAAGGGGGTAATTACTCTTTCAAAAAGTTAGGCCATAACCAGATTTAATCTCTCATGAATTTTCTCTTCCTGAGCAGTGTTGCTCTCAGCCTTTTGCTCTCTTTCTCATCGCTTATCTGCATTTGACCACCATCTTAATCTGTGTTAGAGATGATGTACTCTAAGTCTGTGTAATCTGCTGTGTGTGAGTCGAGTTGGGTCTGAAGTACTGTGCTAATCCCAAATGTCTCACTCTTGACGTAGTTCATGTAGTGTTTTTGTGACCACAAGATGGGCTTTGGTAGAATGTCTGATGGAAAGTTTATTTTTATTTTTTTATTGCTGTATAGAATATTTTTATGCAATAAAAATGATAATAATGCATAGCTCAAAGTTGCTTAAGTAAAAAAAAAAGAAGTAAAAGTAGTTGTGGTGGTACTCATAATTAAAGTGGGTTTGTTTGAAGGGGTATGTGTGTGTGTGCATGATGCAGGCCTTGGTGTACTTCTTTCATGCAGTGTAAAGCGTGTTTGTTACATACTGGCCCCACTGTTTTGGCATGGCTATGAACTCATGCTGGCGACTCTACAAAACCCCCACTGTTTCATGGCTGTTACCAACTGGGCAAGAAAAAAAGATGAGAAATAAATAAGGAAATATGATAAAATATAGAAGGGTTGCCACCATGTTAACACGCACACTCTCGCTCTCCCTTTTTACTTATTGCACCTTCAGAAAGCAAGATGATTTCCCTGAAGATTTACAGAGGAGTGCCTATGGCTTTCATAAATAAGATGCAACCCAAAACTCCAATTCTTTCTTTCTTTCTTTCACTACACATATGTATCTTATTGAAAAACTAGATAGAGGTAAAAAGCAGAACTTTACATTGATTTTGAACATTAATAAACAGGATATATCCATAGAAAAAATATTGTTAAATATAAAAGCAAGTCATAACTCAATCATGTTCTCATTTACAACCACTATAAAATACATATAAATTGTGTGCTTCCATTGAAATCACATTACAGTGTAGGACATGTCTGTAATCTTTGCCATAAAAAGTGTCATTTAATATCCAATGATGTTATTAGCTTTTCTAGGCTACTATATCGTCAGTTTGCACTG